>NW_007726222.1:83898-111664 GCF_000696425.1 Galeopterus variegatus | reverse complement strand
CATCCATCCATCCATCCATCCATCCATCCATCCATCCATCCATCCATCCATCCATCCATCCATCCATCCATCCATCCATCCATCCATCCATCCATCCATCCATCCATCCATCCATCCATCCATCCATCCATCCATCCATCCATCCATCCATCCATCCATCCATCCATCCATCCATCCATCCATCCATCCATCCATCCATCCATCCATCCATCCATCCATCCATCCATCCATCCATCCATCCATCCATCCATCCATCCATCCATCCATCCATCCATCCATCCATCCATCCATCCATCCATCCATCCATCCATCCATCCATCCATCCATCCATCCACCCACCCAAACAGTTATTGTTGCTTTCTCTTTCCATTCCTCCCTCCCTCCTTCCCTTTCTTCTCATCTTTCCTCTTTCCCTCCTTCTGTCCATCATTCAGTGTAAGAGCTAATCACCTACTGGTTGCTGAAAGTACAAAGAAGTGTCTGATCCAAACTCTCAGTGAACTCACAGTTGAACTGGGGAGGGGAAGACAAGCAGGGTCAAGCTGGGGCACGAGGCACCTTTCTGAAAATTTTAAAAAGGTACTTTGTCCTCAAGTAAAAAAAATCAGTGAGTTACACACTGTTCCACTTGAACCAGTGCCCAGGAGCTGCGTGTCTGCTTTGGGAGCTTTCCAGAGCCCTGGTGGGTGGTGCTGGGGCTGCGAGCACACACGTGCCCACCTACCTGCCCCTGAGCGCTGGGGTGCCCGCTGCGAGATCCTGGCCTGCCCCCACTGTCGGCTCAGGCGACTGAAGCAGGACCCAAGTAGAAGCAGGCACTGGAGTGGAACTGCACGTCTTTGCTGCAATGGGTGGGCAAGAGAAGTGACATGGGGAGGGGCACAGCTGCACAAATGCGTGAGCCACTGGCAGTGGAGGGTCTATCTCCCCTGAGCATGCACTGGGCTGGCTGCATCCTGAGTGTGTTTATGCTGGAGCCAGCTCACTGCCACTGGCAAATGCATGGCTGGGAGGTCTGGAGCCACACACTCACTGGTGTGCTCTCAGATAGGTGCGTGTGTCTGAGATCTCAGTGACATTCCTAGGTGTGGCACCCTTGTACAGTGCACAGTCTGAACATCATACAGCAGCCCTGCAGATGATAAAGACATGCTAATACAAACCACACAATCCTGTGCTAGGACAGAGCTGAGCGTGGGCTGCCGGGGAGTGCAGAGGGGGGCACTAACATTGCTCCCTGGGGCTCCTCTAAATGCTCTTGGGTTGCTCGTGCCTGGGGCTTCTGGACTCCGTAGAGAGCTTCTTGGGCTGTCGGGACGGCACCCCTACCCCCATCCAGCATGCCCTGGCTCAGCTCTCCTGCCTTTGCACCTTGGTCTTGCCCTTCCTTGGCTTTGTTGGAGAGGAGTCCTGGTTGGGGCTCCCAGCCTGGCTCTGACCTAGCAGTCCCTCGAGGACCGTGGCATAGCCCCTCAGCTCCTTGTGCCACATCTGCTGACAGGAAGTACCACATGCCTGCTTCTGCTGTGGTCTCAACCTCCCCAGCCCCCACTTGGGCAGGGGTGGGCAGGGGTGACAGCTCCTCAGCCTTTGCCTCAGGCGCAGAGCAAGGAGGCAGCAGGGGTCCGTGTCCAGGACATCTCTGCTTTCCTTTTCCTGTGCGAGCACTGCCCTGGGAGGTAACCACAGCCTCCAGGAAGAACTAATGGCCTTGGGGCTCAAGGTGGGACAAGCTGGAATCAGTGGGGTGAGGAAAACACTGTGATTTAAGCCCTAACCCCCAGCGTATGATGCCAGCACTTGCATCAACCAACACATCACAGAACAAACTCTTGAGGGATTCTGTGTTTGATTTATAAAAGTTTAGCGCAAAGAATTGATTGGGGCTGGAAGTAGATTGCTGCAGCTGGATTATCTTTTAAAAATTTTTTTTGGATTATCTTAATGTCTTCCTGGAGAAAGTCTGTGCAGATTATTCTTCTTGCTAATAAGAATCATGTATCCATTTATCTATCTGCCTGGGAATAAAAAGTCCACACTGCCAAGGAGCATGGTCCTCGCTGGAGAGCACTGTGTCTTTGTTGAGATGTGTGCATGGGCTGCCCAGGCAGCTCACCACAGGTCTTTGTGGGCCCCAGCTGCTGTCGCCTTCCTGCCACTTGGTTTTTGGGCAAGGGCTTAGGTGCAGCAGCTACCTCATGTTTGCATGACTGTCTGCAGGAGACTCAGAGGCCTCCACAGCTGAGGGGATGCAGTTGCATGAACCCTCTTCCCACCCGCACACCATGGCTTGCTGTCTATTTTCTAATGCTTTCAAATGAAGTATTTTTACCAACTTATGCACATGGGTTAGAAGGTAGAGTGGAGTAGTGAGGAGAAAGAACACAGAACAACACACATGGGTTCTGAGGTTAGGACCAGGGTTTGGATCCTGGAAATATCTGCCTTTGAGGCTGTATGATCTTGGCTGTTAGGATGAACAGCATAATGCCCCTCCGAGGATGTCCATGTCCTGCTGTCTGGAGCCTCTGGGTGTGCTACCTTACATGGCAGAAGGGACTTTGCAGATGTGATTAAATTAAGAATTTTGAGATGGGGAGATGATCCTGGGTTACCCAGGTGGGCCCAATGTAATCACAAAGGTCCTTATGAGAAGGAGGCAGAGTCAGAGAAGAGCTGTGATGATGGAAGCAGGGGTCAGAGAGAGAGAGAGAGAGAGAGAGAGAGAGAGAGAGAGAGAGAGAGAGAGAGAGAGAGTTACTGGAAGATGCAATGCTGCTGGATTCGAAGATGGAGGAAGAGGCCATGAGCCAAGAGATGCAGGAGGCTTTTAGAAGCTGGAAGAGGCAAGAAACGCTTCCCCCCTGAGCCTCTGAGGGAGTGTGGCCCTGTTGACAGGTTGATTTTAGCCCAGGGAACCCATTTAGGCTCTCTGTTCTCCAAAACTATACAATAATAAACTTGTGTGATTTTAAGCCATTAAGCTTGAGGTCCTTTGTTATAGCAGCCACAGGAAACCGATACAGGCACGCTGCTTTACCTCTCATGCTTCCTTTAGCTCATTTCTGACACTGGATGAGGAGGTAAGCTAGGACTTGCTTTCCTGGGAGGGCTGTGGTGTGTGTTAACTGAATCGGTGACTTTGCATGGCCGTAGGTGGGGAGAGGGGGAGGAAGCAGAAAAGGGCCCTCAGCGTGAGGTGCTCTGCACAGCATTTGCCTCTGCCCCCACTTTTTAAGAAATTTCTATCTGTTGTGGATCAATACTTTTGTAAAATATAATAAAAATGAATCATTAGAAAAAAATGAAATAAAAAGACACAAAATTCAAGCCCTTTAAAAATTAGATTTAACAGTCATAACATTGTTCTGTGTAATTGCTCTAAAAGTTTCTAAACACTTGTTTTGTGTGCTTACCCCATGTTCTGTGGTGGGTAACAAGCAATCTTGTGACTGTCCCCGGTCCTGGCACTCTGAGTCTGTCGTTATCGGGAGGTGAGTGTAAGTTGCAGTCAAAGCCTGGAGAAGTCAGATTGTTTGACAGTCACGGTGAGGGCCAGACTGGATTTTGAAGTATGAATAGGGGTTTAGCAGGAAGAAAAAGCCCAAAACAAGACAGGAAACAGCATGTTAAAGGCACCAAGGTGAGGAACGTGTCATGCACCGTGAACTTGCATGATGGTGCATTTGATGGCCAACATGCTGAAATTTGACCTGTTCTAAATTTGAAATTTGACCTCGATAAAGTGGAGAATAAAACGTGCTACAACGACATTACTTATCAGCTTAAAGCATTACAATGATAACATTACTTATCAGCTTGAAGCCTCTGGGAAGCTTCCCCCATCCTTAGGATAAGTGACAGCTCTTAGTGGAGCCAGCAGAGCCTGAGAGCCCTGGCCCTGCATCCCGGCCAGCCTCTGCTTGCCCTGCTCCGGCCCCAGCGCTGCAGGCCCACGGGGCTCCCTCCCACTCCTACAGTCCTGCCCCAGGACCCCACACTGTTGTTCATCTGGCTGGCATGCACTTCCATCTCCTTCTTGCCAGGCCAACTCCTATCTGTCTTTCAGGTCTCAGCTTGAATGACGTTTCCTCAGGGGACCTTCTCTTACCTTCCAGCTTTTATCCTGTTACATGTTCCAATAGGCACCTAAGACAGGGTTTTGCCTGTCTTAGTGCTCAGGAAATATCTAGTGGATGGATGAATACCTTGCCAGGCCAACTCCTATCTGTCTTTCAGGTCTCAGCTTGGATGACGTTTCCTCAGGGGACCTTCTCTTACCTTCCAGCTTTTATCCTGTTACATGTTCCAATAAGCACCTAAGACAGGGTTTTGCCTGTCTTAGTGCTCAGGAAATATCTAGTGGATGGATGAATAAGCACATTGCAGTTTTCTTTGCCTAGCACATACCACAATTGCAATGAAAACTTTTGTGTATTTATCAATTTTATGTTGGTATTCCCACTTCCCCCTAAACTATAAGCTGTATGAGGGCAGGGATCGTGTCCTCTTTATCCTCCACAGTGCCTCGCACATAGTAGATGCTCAATAAGTACATGTTGAATGAGTATGTGAGTGACCGACTGAAAGGATGAGTGATGGGTGTTGGGAGGGATTGGTGGGTGAACCCTAGGGGAAGATTCGATTGTCTTCCTTGGAGTTGCCTAGCAACAGTAGCTGACGTTCAGAGGGCTCCCCACGCCCCAAAGTCTCCTGCAGTGGTTGATCCTTAGATCCAATGATCACAAGAAGTATAGGAACTTTTCAGATCATGAGAGGAATCAGTGAGGGAAAGATTACACTTTCCAGAGAAACAAAGTCATATCTTTTCCAAGGCAACCAACATTTATGCTCAATGATTTTATTTTAGGAGTCTTGTGGACGTTTTCTTCAGGTAGCCACAGAACACCACATTTGATAAGATCCTGTTCCCCTAATTGTAAGACAGCAAATGAATAAAACAAAACCTGTTCATAAAAAAAACAAGACAACGACGAAATGACCAACCAACCCAACTGTGCAAAACAATTAATCAACTAGAAAACATCAGCAACTCCCTTCTTAACAACAGCCTCCTGGGACACATGCAGAACACGAAGGAGCAGGGTCATGCGTGTATTAAGTGCTCTCAGATGCCGATAACATCTCATGGTCCTGGTTTGGCGGGATCTGTGGCTCTTGGAGTAGATTTAACCGCTGTGGGGCCTTGTGGAGATGGGGCTGAGTTAGGATTGCAGTTGTCTGATGTGCTGGCTTCATGGGATGTGCCACTGTGGATGTGAGGTCTAAGGAGGACCCCCTGACCACCTCCCACATGCACCTCTGAAGTCATCTGCTCCAGCTCTTCAGGTGGGGGATAGATTTCCAGCCAGGGGTGCACAGTGAAGTGACACTTCTTCCTTTGTTGGGTGACAGTCATGGCTTTATTAGAATGAATTCTTCAGGGGCAGTGGGTAGAGTTTTCTTTTGAGCCTTCACGTCTAAGGCAGGGTGAACACTCAGCTGTGCCTGTTAAAGGCTCACTGACAGGCTATTCCTACAGACACAAGTTTACAGTCCATGAGAGGAAAAGTGATCTAGTGGAAAAAGGCCAATAAGAGGGAAGCTGGGAGACCCAGACCTAGACCTAAATCCATAATCTCCCTGGGTGACTTTGGCTCTCACCCACCCCGCTGATTTCCTGGGTTGCTTTGACAATCCAGCTGAGTTGATGGACATGGCCACGGGGAGTAAAGTCCCAAAGTCCTACCATGTAAAGGTGACTCACTAGCTGTACAGGTGGAATGCATGACACAGTCTGTCACTGTGACACAAATCTGGTGGTGTGACTGTTGGTTAGAATTTTGCTTTCTGATCTGAGACCTTTATACAAAAGAAAGAACATTTTCTTTGGAGTCTTAAAATATTGAGCTTAAAGTACTACTTTTATATTTTTTGAGTGCTCATGTCTGTTAGGCACTGTGCTAAGCACTTTTCATGATCTTCTGTAATTCTTACCACAGCCCCGTGAGTTGACTTGCTCCAGATCACCAGGGATAAGTACTGGCCTAGGGAGAGTAGCAGGATGGTATAGAGTTGGGCTGCGGAGGGGGCTGGCCGGGTGGAGCCCCTGCCTGCTCAGCAGCTGTGTGACCGTGCGTGAGCTGCTTACTCTCAGGGTTCTTCACATCTGTAAACCAGAGGACTGAGAGCCAAAGGCCTTTCCCAAATTGTCTGGAAAGTGTGTGCCATTAGGAATCTTGGATCGTCAGAAGGAGTAAAGACCCTATTTCCTCCTCCTATTGTTGGCAGCATTTATCTGATTATTTATCTATAATTGTGATAAAATGCATATAACATAAAATTTACCATCTTAGCCACTTTTACATGTACAGTTCAGTGCTGTCACACTGACATAGTTGTGCAGTTTCCAGAGCTCTTTTCGTCTGGCAGTGCTGAAGCTCTACTCATGAAACAGCAACTCCCGATTTCCCCTGCTCCCCACCCCTGGCAACCACCCTTCTGCTTTCTGTCTCTATGACTCTAAGTACCTCATATAAGTGGAGTCCTGTAGTATTTGTCTTTTTGCAATTGGCTTAGTTCGCTAAGCATAATGTCCTCAAAGTTCATCCGTGTTGTAGCATGTCTCAACATTTCCTTCCTTTTTAAGGATGGATCATATTTCGTTGTATGTATATACAACTTTTGCTTATCCACTCATCTGTTGATGGACACGGGCTGCTTCCACATTGTGCCTACTGTGAATAATGCTGCTATGAACATGGTTGTACAAGTATCTCTTCAAAACCCTGCTTTCAGGTCTCTTGTGTATACACCCAGACTGGAATTGCCGGGTCACATGGTGATTCTATTCTCAAGTTTTTGAGGAACTGCCACACTGTTTGTCACAGCTGTGCACCATTTTACATTCCCACCAGAAGTGCACAAGGGTTCCAATTTCTCTGCATCCTTGCCATCATCTGTTATTTTCTGGTTTTTTTTTTTTTTTTTTTTTTTTTAGATAGCAGCCATTCTAAGGAGTATGAGATGGTGTCACACTGTGGGTTTAATTTGCATTTCCCTATTAATTGGTAATATTGAGATCATTTTATGTGCTTCTTGGCCACTTATATATCTTCTATTCAAGTCCTTTGCTCATTTTTAATTTTCTTGTTGTTGTTATTCAGTTGTAGGAGTGCCTTATACATAACTTTATTTATCGGGTTTTATTTTTTTTTCAGTCCAAGCCAAACTTATCTGATTCAGAAAATAAAGAACCCTTTATTTCCCCAAGTGTCATGAAACTCGTTCACACTCCGTGTGCTGGAATATCTCATTTAATCTTCAAGGCAGTCTATGAAGAAGGCATTACTATCACTTTTACTTTAAGAATGGAGACTGAGGCCTTGACCAGGGTCACGGTCATAACTGGCAAAGTCATCAGGACGGGGACCGAGGGGTTCAGTGTCTGGAGCCTGAGCTCTGAAACTGCTCCTGTCTGCCTTTTGCCTCTGCAAGACCCCTGGCTGAGCTCTCGTTGTTGGAATGGCATGTTCTGCACCCTCTGCACAGCCTGCTCGTCTGCCCTTGGACATCGCCCACATTTTCTCCTGTTCCTCGCCAAGAGGCACTTTGATTTGACCGAGGTTTGAGTCTCGACTTAGATGAGACCTGAGGTTAGGTTCTGGAATCAGAGATTCATTTACTCATCCATTCCACAAATATTTGCTGAGCACCTACCAGGTTTCAGGCATTAAACTGGATTCTGGGGATTCCTAGACAAACAAAACCCAGTTCTTCTCAAGTTGCTCTCATACCTAGTGGGGGAGACAGACACAAAAGGCACATGTGATTGTTAATTTTATGTGTCAACTTGACCAGGTCATGGCACCCGGACATTTGTTCAAACATTATTCTGGGTGTGTGTGGGAGGGTGTTTCTGGATGAGATCAACATTTGAACCGGTGGACTGAGTAAAGCAGATTGTCCTCCCCAGTGTGGTGGGCCTCATTTAATCAGGTGAAATAGAACAGAGAGCCTGAGATGGGAACTCCTGCCGTCTGAATGCTTGAGCTGGAACATTGGTTCTTTCTGCGTTGGGACTGAAACAATGGTTGTTCCTGGGTCCCAAGCCTGCTGACTGCTGATCTTGGGACTTGTCAGTCTCTATAATCACGTGACCCACTTCCTGGAAATAAATCTCTCTCTCCACACACACACACATACACACACACATACATACACACACACACACACACACAGAGTCATTTCTCAGTATCCACAGGGGATTGTTTCCAGCACCGCCTCCCACCTCCAGACACCAAAATCCTCAGATGCTCAAGTCCCTTATATAAAATGGCATAGTATTTGCACATAACCTATGTATATCCTCATGTACTCATATACGTTAAGCCACCTATAGATTACTTATAATACCTAATACATGTAAATGGTATGTAAATAGTTGTTATACTGTATTGTTTTAAATTTATACTTTTTTATTGTTGTATTGTTATTTTTAATTTTTAATTTTTTGTTTTGAATATTTTTGATTCATGGTTGGTTGAATCCGTGGATATGGAACCCGTGGATACAGGGGGCCGACTGTACACATACCCACACCATCCCCCACCCTGCTTTTCTGTTTTTCTGGAGAGCCCTGAATAATGCAACACAGTAGTAAAGTAGAGCGATCAACACAGAGGCAGGGGTCTGAGTGCTCTGTCTCAGGGCTCTACCAAAACAGGAAACTGGGCCTTTGATCTCACTGTCTGGAAGACCTTGGGGCACATGGCCCCTTCCCTCGCATCATAGCAGACCCCAGAAGGGCAGCACTGTCCCGGCCTGGTAAGTTCCAGGGACCATGGCTTCTAAAGTGTCCAAAGCTTTGAGGGGTACTGGCAGATGCACGGACTCGTTCAATCAGCAGATGTTCATGGTGCACACCCTTTGTGGGATGGATCCATTCCAGGACTATGGTCATAAAGAACGCAGCTTCATACATCTCACCTCCTGTAAGGCCTGTGATATAGCAGGGGTGGGACAGCAGGCAATGATAGTGGTAAGTTCTGTGAAGGCAATCTGTTAGGAATTGTGTTGGCTTCTTGAGGCAGTAACGCTAGGTGAAGGCACAGTCCAGGCAGAGGGAAGAGCTAGGGCAGAGGTGGGCACAGAAAGCAGGGTGATGGGCCTGGATCTGCTGGGCATGGGCCAGGGTGGTCTAAGCTGAGACCAGAGAGCTGGGCTGGGACCCAGCCCAGGCAGGGCCTGTAGGCCATGGAAAAGAGCTCTGATTGTATTCCAAGGGGGAAGGAAAGTCTTTGGAGCATTTCGAGTAGGAGAACATTGTGATCAGATCAATAATCAAATAAAATGTCCCTAATAATTGAATAAAATCAAACAAATGTTGCAGTTGTCCAGACAAGAGATGATAGTGACCTGGACTGGGTGGAGGCAGAGAGGAGGGACAGGCTCGGGTAGGTGTGGGGTATATTTTGGAGGCAGAGGTGAGAGGAATTGCTGATAAATGTGGGGGAAGGAAAAGAAGGAATGGACTCAGGAAGAAGCCCTGACTTTCTGGGGAGTGTTGCTCTGGCTGTCTCTGAGGTCAGGACAGGCCCCAGATGTGGTCAGCAATGGCACCTGCCACAGAGAGGGCAAGGTGATATTTGAGCTGAGGCCTGTCCTGGCCACTCACTTCAATTCATCTGAGCATTGGGTTAACATCCTCTGATCTCCTCCTTAGTTGTCCCATCAACTGGACCAGAGCTGTCTCTGGAAGCACTTCAGATCACCAGGGACACTCGGGGCTATTGTCTGCATCTCTTGTTTTGTTTTTAGAGTGGTGCCTACTGTTTGGGGCACCCCTGCCTCCCGGGGTGGAATGTTCCTTTGTTCCAGGGCCTCTCAGGTGCTGGGCCAAGGTCGCTGCGTGCCCTTGGGTGAGCGTGAGCAGGTGAAGAGACCCCCATCAGATGTACTCTTCCCCTAGGGGGCCAGGCTGCTCACACTGTGTCCCATCGTGCTGTTCTCTGTGCCTGGAAGGCCTCCCCTTCTTCTGAGGACTGATTCCTGATGATCCTTGGAGATGCCAACACCACATAGAAACCTTTTCTGATGGCCCCTTCCATCCCAGGCCTCTTTTCCTTGTGCCCACAGCCTCTTGGTTATTATAATAATTGTCCCTTTACTTGAGAGTCATCCAGTGTGAACTGGTGAGTTCCTTGAGGGCAGGGACTGTGTCCCATTTATATTCCCAGCCTCCATCCCAGGGGGCTCAGTCATTGGCTGAAAACAGCAGAACACATCCATTGCTGGCCACAGCAGCACTGGACTGGGGAGAGAAACCTGGCCTTTCCAGAGGTGTCTTGCTTCTCTTCCATGAACTGTGCTGCATGCACCACCAGAACAATGAAAACAGACTCCAGCTTTATCTTCGTTTCCCTGATTAGGAAGATCTAGTTTTGAGTTAAGGATGTAAATGAGGTGCTGTGACTGTTTCTTGAATAAAAGACCAAAATTTGCTTGAACTTCGGTGATAAGTATTTCACTTTATTGACATATTTGGCATTACGTTCAAAGCAGAGTACATTAGATGTTCTTATAATTCAGGCTCAGTGTTGGGCTAAAATTCAAATATGCTCACATTAATGAGAAAAAGTCTGGAGGCTTTAATCACAGCTTGTGGTTCAGCCTGATTGACAGTGTCTCCATTTTCTAAAGTCCCTGTTTTTCATGCGGAATGAATGACTCCTTTTTCATTTTGCCCCTGTAATAGGAAATGTTCTTATTGTAGCAGGAAATCTCTACAAGCAGCCCATTAAATGGTAAAATGTTACTGCTGCGCCTGAGTGGAATTAGCAGCCATGGGAAGCAACAGCTTGTAAGGTATGCAATGCTGGAGTCTGTTTTCCCAAATTGCTGAGCTTGGAAGTAATTTGTTCGTCACCTGGGGAGACATGCATTCAGCATCAATGTCCTTCCTCTCCTTGGCTTGGTGTTAGTTGGGCCTCTCTAGATGTCAGTCCTGGAAACTCCACTCCACCTACTTCAAGTGAGAAGGACTCAGTGGGAAGAATCTCAGAGTGAGCTGCTGAATCCAGCCTTGGAGATAAAGGCAGGCAGCAGGACCAGTGGTGGCCTGGAGTGCTGCCAAGCCAGTGAGTCTCCTCTGTGTCACATGTTTCTCTCTCTGTTCTTCTGTCTTGCTGTGGTCCCGCCTTCTCTGTGTCCCAGTTCTCAGGGTGGCACGTGGTCACTGCTACCAGCTCCCACATTTGCATGCTACAAGCCAGCACCCCGGAGGAGTCTGACCTCTTTCTCAATCCCAAATGCAGTACCCTTCCTGGTACTAGTTCCTAGTAACTAGGGGTGGGTCATGTTATCACTGGAGCTTCTGCTACAATCCTGTGGGTGGGGTGAGGGAGGGTCAATTCCTAGGGAAGCGGTAGTAGGAAGATGGTCCAGGAGGTGTCCGTTATATGGAAACAAGAGCCCAGATTCACTCTACAAGTGAATAACAAGCTCAGTGACTCCCACTACGTTGAATTTCACATCCTGACAATGCAGCCTGTAAATACCTACTGATGAAAAAGGGCTGTGAAGGACAGAGAACACGTACTTCTGATGCCGTGTGGAGCCATGACCAGATGTAAATCCTAGTGCTTGTCACCTCATTCTAAGAGCTTGTGCTGTTGGGTTAGTCTTGGGGTGGAGGTGTCATCCCTTCTCTGAGCCCAGTTCCCCTTTCCCTCTGTGGACTGGCTCCTGACTAGGTAATATCCACCACAGACCAGGAGCCCCCAGCCTCACTGATGAAGCTGCTGGCCCTAAAAACATTGTTTCTACACACCTTGCAGGTGTGGAATTGAGGCTCAGAGAGGTTAAACAATTTGCTAAGGCCACACAGAGAGGAAGGAGGGGAACTGGGACTGGCATTCACGTATTCCTATCTCTAAAGCCTTTATCTCATAACACCACACTGTTCCCTTCACATAGCAACACATTGCAAGACCAGGAGGTTAGCAAGGAACAAACAGAGGGACAACGGCCAAGAAAATGGGCCCATCATTAGACATGATGCAGAAATGCATGGGTGGACCAGATATCTGCTGGGATTCCCACCGCTGGGACCTCTGATTGGCTTGGAATCCTGTTCGATGCCTGTGGAAGTTCACAGCCCTCCACTGGATGTTGTGAATTTCCAGGGGCTTATGTGCCCATTGTCCCCTTGTCACTCAGGTTCTTGGGCCTGTGAGTACTTTCTCCATGGGGCATACCATTGACCCAGACATGGAGACATGTTCCTTTTATTAGGTAATGCCCCGACCCTAAGTAAAACCCGTTCACACAAAGGTTTTGCCGATGTGAGTGTAGCAGCCTCCCAAGGATTTGGAGATTTCCATCAAGCAATGCACCCAGTCTTAGTTTGAATTAGTCACTCTAACACTTACATTATCTTATGGTCATCACATCCAGGGACATTTCCACTCACTCTGTGCTCTCTAGAGTCTCCTCACCTCTTACCATCTCCAGAAGCCCCTCTCTCCCTTTCCTACTCTCTCTTGAGTTTCAGGGTAAAACACACAGTCCTCCCATTTTCTCATGACTAGGAGCTGCTGGGTGCACGTCCTCTTGCTAGTCTCAGCCCCTCCTATAGCCCCTGGATGGAACAAGAGCTTCTTTTCATGAAAAGCTCCTCTCCTCTCTCTGCCCTGGGGATGCTGTCTTCCTGCTGCCTGGGTCTAGCCTCATTCGTCCACCCAACCGTAGCAACCACAGTGCTCACATCAGTGCCTGCTGCTGGAAGTCATTGTTCTCTGACAGCACCAGCTCGTCCCCTGCTCAGAGCCTCCAGAAGCAGCCATTCTGGAGAGAGGAAAGGTGTTTCCTCTAGGTGGAGCAGCCAGGAAAAGGTGGGTGGCAGCGCTGAGCAGGGCTGTGCAAGGAACAGCAGGGAGTGGCTGAGGGGAGCTTTTGTGTTGGGGAAACACAGCAGGTGATGTTGCAGGGCTCTGCTCATCTGCAGAGGGCTCCCAGGTTTGCACGGGAGATGGTGGAGGGACTTGTCTTATCTTTTGGCCATGCATGGAAAGAAGGAGTTTAAACATTTTTGTGTATCATAGTGTCTGGTTCATAGAGGCAAATGGCAGCCATGTGCTAAATGAATGAATAAGCACAGGAACAGGTTCTGTCAACTGTGAAAGGAAGGCACTGGAGAGTAGGAGGGGCCAGGAGGCCATTTGATAATCCCTGAGCTCCCACTCCATGGACATCACCTTAAGATCAGCTCTGGGTTCAGAAGAGGTGGTCGCTGCTCCCTCCCAGGCAGTTCCTGGGAGCCATAGCTGATCGAGTCCATGGAGCTGGACTACCGAGGCCCACCAGGCTGCAAGCCCCTGGAGGGGGTTAGCCTACTTTATTCATCATTGTATCCCCAGCCCTAGCACAGACAGGGCTTCAGGAATGGATGAAAAGTGCCCCAAAGGACATCCTTCCAAATAGAGACCATTGTGGCCATGGGGTGGCACCATTGTTCCAGCTAAAGACCACAGAGCCCAGTGGGAAGACCGCATTGCTAGGAACTTACTTTAGTTTAATCCAAACTCCTCCAACATGTCTGTCAGGCTCTAATCTCAGTGCAGTGTGATATGTCTCATCTCACAACAGGGGGATTAACAACACCACTGTAGCTGATTTTAATCGAGAAAATCTGTTTTAGAAACCACAATCCCAAGACCATTCCTTCCCTCAGCCGGCTAAGAAGGGCTGGGCATGTTGGTAGAAGCAGTTTCTGCACACACTGGTGAGTCAGCCTGCAGGCTGAGCTTCCTGCATAGTTTACTACCCTGCTGATTTACAGAACTGCAGAGCTCACCAAGCATTCCAGCCCCTGTGCCCCATCTTGGTGGCTGTCTCAAAGGCAGCTGGGGAAAAGTAGAGGAAAGGTCCCCAACCTAAATTCCCATGGCTCCTTCCCAGCACCCTTTGCACTAAGTCCTTGGTGTAGGATGCCTGTCTACTCTTCTCCCATGTTCATGACCTACCCTTTCTTCAAGGTCCAGTTCCCAAAGAGGGTGTTTGAGCACCTCCTGCTTCTAGGACCAAGACCTCTGAATTCTGGAAGCACTCTGACCCAATGGCACTGAGAAATGTGACTGTGACTCACCTTTTTCTGCACCTGTTGTTTCTTGACTCTTCATTGAGGTAGTAATTCCCTTGAGAGCAAACTCCATTCCTTGAACTTGTTATGTGTCCTGCACACAGCAAGCACCTGGTAGGCACTTACGGATGCTGAAGAGTGAAGTGAACCATACTGCTCCGTATTCAAAGGGCTGGGGGATGTTTAATGGCAAAACATAAAAAGAGGGAGTTCTGTGGGTCATTGCTCTTGTTCTTAGATAGCTATAGATTATGATTTTAGATCATAATCTATAAACTGGCAGTGTGACTTTGTTAATGTTATTATTAGAAATAACATTAATAACAGGTGTATTTATTGAGTGCCTGATATATAGTAGTCATTGTACGATGCATTTTACACATGTGCTTTATTTAGTTTTCCTGACATTTTTTCTATTTTCCATATGGAGAAAAGTAAGGCTCAGGAAGATTAAGTAACCTACTCAAGTTTCTAAGTTAGTGCTGACCGAGCTTGGTGGGGTTGACTGTGGGGCTGGAAAACCCAAATCACTTTCCAAGACCCGTGCCCACGAGGACTAGGTCCACAGCAGGTGCTGGGGTCATGCAGAGTTGCACTTACTCAGATCTGGCGCTCGAGGGGCTGGAGGGTGCGAAGAGTGAGGCGGTGGCGAGCAGCAGCCTGGGGAGGACCAAGCTGTGCATCTCGGGAACCTTGACCGAAGGGAGGGCTCACATCCCTCAGTGAGAGCCAGACAAGGCCTGGACTACAATGTGTTTGCCCAGTAGAGCATGTGCAAGGAGGTGTACTTTTGCCTATTTGGTATGATTTTGAGAGACTTCCCTGCCCCCCAGAATCTCCCTCTGTGGCCTGTTATGATACCCTGTCATCACTAGTTCTTATTTCCTTTGAGTTTTAAATGTTTTAAAGTCTCTCAAGTCCTCCGTGATCTATCACACCTGGCTGGGGATGAGTTGAGAACCATTTGGTAGGAGGTGGGTGCCTGGAAGTGGCAGGGGGTGGGGCCGGCTTTGGCCGTTCCCGTCCTCCTCTACGGTTGGTGATGAGGCCGGCAGGCAGGCTGAACGTCTGCTAAGCAAACGTCTGCTAAGCAAATGTAGCAGGTGCTGCTGGCAATAAGAGTTGGAGGAGGGAAGACAAGTCTTCAGCAAAGTCTTCATTCAACTGAAGCACCTGCAATGGAAACGCATCTCCTGGGGAAGAAGGTCTCCAGCTTGACACTGAGTATTTCCTTGGAGGGTTGCATGGCTTCCTCCGGGAGCAGTAGGAAGCTCCCAGTCACTCTCTGATGCTGGAAATCTCTTCTGCAGAGGACAAGGCCTTTCATCTACCATTAAAAATTAGGCTAAGGCTGCAAGCCCTTGGAACAGTAAATTGCGGATGTTCCTCTCGCCTGAGAATCAGCTGATGTGGAGCAAAGGAAGGAGAGGATTGAAATGTGAGGGCACTGAGCAGCTGGGGAGCAGGCAGGTGAGGCAGGCCAGGCCGAGGCGTCGGGCATGTCTTTGCACTTTGCTGATTTTGTGAGTGTGTGGAGGGTTGCCCTCCTTTACACAGGTCTAAGGTGTGTGTATGTAACTGACTAGGCTGTAAACTTGGATATTTAGCAGTTTTCTGGGTTACTTTTCTAGGGCA
Organism: Galeopterus variegatus; assembly: GCF_000696425.1. Taxonomy (NCBI): domain Eukaryota; kingdom Metazoa; phylum Chordata; class Mammalia; order Dermoptera; family Cynocephalidae; genus Galeopterus; species Galeopterus variegatus. The sequence continues at coordinate 95,889 of NW_007726222.1, read as the reverse complement.
GCTCCAAACTTGGTTGGCTTTGTTTGGCTTCAGAAAGTCACAGAATTTCTTTGAACTGGTCTGTGGTAGGCTGAATACATCCAGACGTTAAACCCTGGAACTCGTTACCTTGTATGTAATGTTACCTTATAATGTGGAAAAAGAGTCTTTGTAGATGTGCTTAAATTAAGGATATTGAGATGGGAGATTGTTCTGGATTATCCAGGTGGACCCTAAATGTAAGTTTCATTATAAGAGGAAGGGAGAGGAAGACTTGGCTAAAGACAGAGGAGAAGACGGCCATGTGATGGAAGCGGAGGAAAACAGAGGCAGAGGCAGAGAGGCAGACACTGGCTTTGAAGATGGAGGAAGGGGCCATGGGCCAAGGAATGCACTGCAGAGACTGGAAAAGGCATGGGGAGAGATTCTCCCCCAGAGTCTCTGAAGGCGGCGTGGCCCTGCCAAAACCTTGGCTTTGGCCATTTTGCCGTTTTTTTTTTTTTTTTTTCCTTTTTGTCTTTTTTCGTGTCCGGCAATGGATCGCAACCCTCAGTGTCGCGCCCGTACTGGACCGGGACCGGCAACGGGATCGCAACCCTTGGTGTTGCTCCCATACCTCGCTCAGCCAGTGAGCAGGAACCGGTCTGTATGTGGGATCCGAACCCTCGGCGGGAGCGCCGCCGCGCTCCCAAGCGGCGCACTGTAGCAGTGCGCCACCGGGCCGGCCCCATTTTGCCATTTTTAACCTCCAGAACTGTAAGAGAATAAATGTGTATTGTAAGACACCAGATTTGTTACAGCAGCAATCAGAAACTAATACCTGGGTGCTATGGTTTGAATGTGAGTGAGTTCAGCTCCTTGTTTCTCCTTCTGCCATGTGGAAGCATAGTGTTTGTCCCCTCCAGAGGACACAGCAACATACCATCTGGAAGCAGAGAGAGCAACCCTCACCAGATATTGAACTTGCTGGTGCCTTGATCTTGGACTTCGCAGCCTCCAAAACTGTAAGAAATAAATTTTGTTTATAAATCACCCAGTCTCAGGTACTTTTGTAATAGCAGCATGAACAGACTAAGACAGTGGGCTGCGGTGAGAATTTTCATCCACAGGAAAATAAATGAAGTGATTGTTCTTAAGTGAGCTTGCATGGACTTTATCGACATTAGGTAAGCAGACTGGATGTCTAGTGATGTAATCTACTGTAGCATAATGGATAATGGTGTCTAACAACAGAGCCCTGATGGTGCTGCGAGGACAAATACTTCATTTTCTTTGATTGTAGTTGAGTTCCTTCGTGCAAGAGAACAACAGAAAAGAAAATACCCAGGCCCTGTAGGATCTGGACCGATGTGTGTACTGCATGTGTCTGCACACTCATGACTGAGTGGATGAGGGGTGGGCATGTCTGTGCCTGTGCCCATGTGAGGTGACATATGTTTGCCACATTCTCTGTTAGCTTGGACAAGAAATCTTCAGAAAGCAGAGCCTGAGACAAGGGTTTGCATGCAGGTAGTTTAATTTGGTGAGTGATTCCAGGGAATTGGAGTGGGAAACAGAGAGAAGAAAAATGAGAAGGTGGGAAAACCAGTCCATGGGTGCTTCATCAAGCTGGTCACTGCTGTGGACAGCTGGGCTCAACCTGGTTCGAACCCTCTTCCGAGCTGTCTAGGCTGTGCCTTGAAGTGGTCCGCTTGAGGGATAGGAGAGGAAGTTGTTATCTGGGGTGTTAATAACCTTTGCCCTTCTAGGCTTGTTCATACTTCCGAGTGGCTGAGCACGTTGCCATGGGGATTTCACAGGCAGAGGGTGGAGAAGCCTGGGGCCAGAAAGGGAGAGAGACAGAGAGAGAGAGAACAGCTAGGGAGGCAGGGGCTGTCTGGCCATGTTTGCTTGCAGTTGGTGGTTGGAGCAAAAAGGCAGGCAAAGAGGACGTGAGACAAGGCCTAAGAGGTGTCTGATACTTCCTCCTACCAGAATATTCTGTGTTGTTGAAACCTCAATTCTGTGTGTTATTAAAAGCATTTTTCATACACTGGAGACCACAACTAGAGATTGGATGAGTTTTGTCCAAGCTTAGAGAACTACTTAGAACATTTCTTTTCCTTTTCTTTTTCACTTTTTAAAAATTTAGCAGCATTTAATTGAGCAAATAACAATTTACCTCAAACATTTCTAAGCTAATTGGCACATCAAAGTGGTGACATTGGCCAAGGATCTATATTACATCATAGACTGTGCTAGAGGACGGCACAAAGAGATGAATGTAGCATGAGTTCCTGTCCTTAAGAAGGTGTCATAGCAGAGTGGGGGTGCTGGCTTGTGACAATCAGATGGGGGTTAAAATTTCAGCTCCTTAACTTCTCAGCTCTGTGGACCTGAGATTGCCACACCACTTCTCTGAGCCTCAGTTTTCTCATTGGTGATATGAGAATAACTTCTCCAGAGGTGTGATATTAGAATTAAATAGTACAATGAATGTAAACTGCTTAGCCAAGTCCCTGGCACATTATATGTGTTTGAAAATGGTGGTGATAAGAAGCTTACTTTCAGATGGGAAGGTATTAGTACACAGCTGGCTCCTGCATACTGTGTTAAGTTCTGTGTTAGAGGGACACAGAACGAGGGGTGAGTGAAGGCTTCCTGGAGAAGCCTTTTTAAAGATAAATAGTCAACACAATAATATAAGAAAATATATGAAAACTACATGAAATAAAATGGGTATTTTTTAAAAAATTTTATTTTGTCGATATACATTGTGGTTGATTATTGTTGCCCCTTACTGAAACCTCCATCCCTCCTCCCTCTCCTCCCTCCCACCCAACAATGTCCTTTCTGTTTGCTTGTCGTATCAACTTCAAGTAATTGTAGTTGTTATGTCTTCTTCCCCCCCTCCGGTTTGTGTGTGTGTGTGAGTGAATTTATTTATTAATTTTTAGCTCCCACCAATAAGTGAGAACATGTGGTATTTCTCTTTCTGTGCCTGACTCGTTTCACTTAATATAATTCTCTCAAGGTCCATCCATGTTGTTGCAAATGGCAGTATTTCATTCTTTTTTATAGCTGAGTAGTATTCCATTGTGTAGATACACCACATTTTCCGTATCCACTCATCTGATGATGGACATTTGGGCTGGTTCCAACTCTTGGCTATTGTAAAGAGTGCTGTGATGAACATTGGGGAACAGGTATCCCTTCGACTTGATGATTTCCATTCCTCTGGGTGTATTCCCAGCAGTGGGATTAAAATGGGTATTTTTGAGAAACCATTAGAACTAGTAGCAAGTTCAGAAGTCTGAGTGCTTAGTTGTAAACTTAACAGGAAATGTCCACTTGAAAGAAGGTTTGAGGTAACAGACAGACATACCATGTTTCTAGAAGGAAAGAAAAAATGTTTAAAATTATCTTCAAATTATTTTATAAATTGAGTAATTCACACTCATTATTGGTGTGAGATTCATCACTGCCTCATTATTGGAAAGAAATTTGGCAATACCTACCATAGCACAACTTTTGATCTAGCAATTCCATATTTTGGAATCTATCCTTCTGCAATACTTAAATGAGCACAAACCTGTCCAGCGTTCATTGTAATTGTAGTAGCAGAAAATTGGAAATAAAACTGTTCTTCTGTAGGGAACAATTGCATTGTATTGTGGAATGTAGTGTAATGGCAAACAAGCCTCTATCAACCTACGTGCATTAACAGTGAGATTTTCTTTTTTTTTTTTTTTTTTCCTTTTTTTGTCTTTTTTTTGTGACCGGCAACGGGATCGCAACCCTCGGTGTTGCACCCGCACCTCGCTCAGCCAGTGAGCGGGAACCGGTCTGTATGTGGGATCCGAACCCTCGGCGGGAGTGCCGCCGTGCTCCCAAGCGGCGCACTGTAGCATGCGCCACCGGGCCGGCCCCAACAGTGAGATTTTCTGATACGAGTCACAGTGATTTGTAGAGCAGGATTCCCAGTGCATAGAAAACATGCATATATGTGTGTGAATGAAGAAATGGGCCTGAACGGGCACTGGCTCCCCTGGAAACTGGGCAAGGTTAAACGGGACCTTATTTGTTTTCAGATAAAAGAATTTTGTGTTTGTTAATGTGGAAAAAAAAGTTGAAAAGGACTAATAGATATGTTTTCTTTATAGGAACAGTCCCAATTCAGGTTTGACACATAATTATTTCAAAATTTGATTCTTAAGTGACACTACTAATTTCATGAAAGTAGCATAGTTATCAAATAAAAGCTTAAATGGGATTATTCATTTATATTTCTCTTGACATGGCTCAGTATTTAAAATATAGCTTTTCATTATGATCATTGAATATTGGTTTTTCCATTTTCTTACACTTTTAGACTGATTGCCCTATTCATGTAAAAATCAATGTTTGGATGACATTAAAGTTTTATGTCCTTATTTATTCCATGATCCTCCATAGTTTTCTTCCTTTTTACATAGATAATACTTGAATACACGCCTGATTTTCACATTTTACTTTACATCCTGCCATTTAAATTTGTTCCGTAACCTCTTAGTTGTGCCATGACACCTGTGAGTCTTTATCTTAGCAGATAGAGCCTGGGCTCAGAATTCGAGGCTGTCAATGCAAAACGTTTCCCTCTGTTATCACGCTGGCACTGACGGGTCTCACAGGCCCAGTGGGAGTGGGTCCAGCCTTAGTCTTTTCATTGCTTTTGGCCATCTCCTCTAGGGTCGTGCTCTAGAACCGTGGGTCTTGGGCACTCTGAGCGGGGGAAGCTCAGAGTCTCCCAGGGAGCTCCACAAGTCACACAAACCTTTCTTTTCCTGGTACTGATAGTACTTCCTGGCATTGCTTTGATGGCTATCATAATATTAACCTCTTTACCAGGAAGGTGGTGTATGGGAAGTAAAGAAAGCCCAGAGAGAAAACGCAGACCTCCTTCTGCCACAGCTTATGGGAATTAAGGTAAAGGACGAACAGGAGTTTGCCACACTAAAGAGGGGACAGGCGGTGCAGGCAGAGAAGATGGTCAGAGACAAGGAACACCCCGGGGTGGGGAGTGGCGTGGGAGCCGGGTGCTACCTCGTCAAAGGCTGTAGATTTTGACTTCACAGAGTTTCTCTCTTTGCCTCGCTTTCTTCATCTATACAATGGGGATAATGCTAGTTTCTATCTCACAGGGTTATTGTGAGGATTTGATGAGTTAACATTTGCAAAGTTCGTAAAATAAGGCCTGGTGAGTGGTGAGGGCCATGGAAGTGTATGTGTTGGTATAAACGAGCTGTAGCCTTTCATTTTTTTGGTCATTTCCTTATATATTATTTATGTTTTTATATACTTAGAAAAATATTTTTTTTCAGCTTGTGGAGAAAAAAGAACCTGTCAACTTTGTACATTTAAACAACACAGTGGTTTTATTTTAGAAACAGTCCCATTATCCTGTCCAGGCCAGAAGCTTTTTGGCAGTTGTTTTTCAATTGGGTTTACCTGGTCTGATAATAGGTTGGCTGATCTCTGAGCACACGGTTCTTTTTACCGTTTTTTCCCTCGTGTTGGAAAATCAATGGCAACTGGCTATCAGTGGGCCTTTGAGGGGTCCTGATAACTTGTTGAAAAAGCTCTGCTTGTTATGGAGCGAAGCTGTGCTTTAGATCCAAAGTTCCCCGTGATATCCAGTCTCCTGTCTCCATGGGCTTTGGGGACCCGAGTGGATGAGGACAGTGGCAAAGTGTAGCCTGCCAGCAGGGGTGTGCTGGCAAACCAGCTCTGGGGGATGGCAGCTTTGATTTGTTGCACATGTTGATTACTGTCATGTAAATAATCCCACAGTGGCCCATTTCAGACGACCAGCATGAGGCCACTGATTGCAGAGTCGGTGCTCTCACAAGATGGTGTGAGCCAGCTCGGAAAGGACATGCATGGGTCAGAAAAAGCTTCACTCCTCTAGCAGAGGGGCTGGGGCAGGGGAGACTGGGAATGTTCCTGTGGGGATTTCTTTCTGAGCAGGGAACATTGGAGAGACCAGAAGAGAATTAACATTTGCGGAACGTCTCCTGAGTCCATTCCGAGCTTGGTGCTTTGCAGACATTATCTCATTTGATCTTTGTAATGACTTTGTGAGTCAGCTAACTTCAGCCCCCTTTTCACAGGAGGAGACAGAGCCTCAGAGGAGTTAAGTAACTTGCCCAAGGTGACAGAGTGACAGAGGGATTGAAGCCAGTCATGGTGAAAGCAGCAGAGAATAATGCTAATGAGAAAGTTACAGGGAATTCTCTGTGGGTGCACCCACGTCAACTTTACCCCACCGCTCCCACAGAAAAATCACAGATGGAAAGCCTGGGAGGGGCTTTTATCTAGCTCACTCTCATCAAGGAGATGAGGAAGGTGTGCTAGAACAGTCTGACTTCAGCATAAAGTAGGGATGAGATGAGAACACGTGCTCACTGTGACAGCTAAGAAGGTGCTCTGTGCTTGTGGAAGAAAAAGGCTGGGAAGAGGTGACTTTGCTTTCTCAGGCCCATGCCCTTCAGGGCAAGAAGCAAGGGCATCTGTGCCCCGACTCTGAGGAAAACAGTGATTCCTGGAACCAGGCTTGCAGGTGAGCTCACAGCAGGATCTACATCTTTTCCTTTCCAAGGGGCCTTCCCCATGACTTCAAATCCAAGGAGAGAGACACAGCTTGGGGACACTGGTGACTTCAAGATCATTCGGCCCAGGGCACATGCTCCGCAGTCTCCATCCAAGGAGGGCCACCTTTGTAAACACAGTCTTTGGCCTTGTGGTACTTACTGGTTTGGCTGTCACTTGTGTGCACAGGGGTGGGGGAACATTTCTGGCCTTCACCTCATATTTCAGTCTTTAGTGGGGACATTTCAAACCCTTTGTCCATCCTGCTTTAATTTCGTCTGTGAATGTGATTAATTAGCATCTGGTTAGATGGGCCGTGTTTGGCAGGGGCAGGGCTATCTGTCTTAGGGGTCTGCAGCCATGCTTCTCTGACATATTCTGGTCCAAGGACAGGAGGCTCCCTCTCTCTGCCTCTGGCCCACGTGCAAACTCACCTGGGCAGGGAATGCTTCCTCAGCTCGGGCCACCAAGTCTTTTCTCCTCTCCAGATGGTTAAGTGGGTAAGCAGATTTAGGGCCACTGTCGGGGCCTGATCATTCTAATGGTGGAGGCATAAAATAGGTGCTCAGTGGAGATGAATAGAATCAGTTTTTTCCTACTATACTGCCTTCAGGGCGTGATGCATGTCCTCCTATAAAATGTGCTGTTGTACTTGCTATGCAAAGTTCATTCACTCATTCATTCTTTTATGGATTTATCAACGAGTATTTATGTGCCAGGACTCTGCTGGACCCTTAGAGATTTCAGAGGCTGGGCTCTTCACTTCTCTTGCACCCCTACAGGCCCTGACTCATGTTGCTTACACAGGAGAACTCAGCAGAGTTATGGTGCATCGGGGTCTTCAGTTTCGGGGCTCCCCTGGAGTTAATTCAGGCCTCCCAGGGTCCTCAGAAACCCAGTTCCAGGTTCTGATCCTGTGGTACTGGAGCACATGTACTTTGCCCTTCACCTTCTGCAGATGTTCGATTGGATTGTGTCTCTGGGATTTCAAAAGATTCAGGTTTAATGACTCAGATCTTACTCATGTCTATAAAAGTCAGGGGACCAGTTGGCACAGCAGGCTGGGAGATCTGTGGAGAAATGGGATCTCAGAGTTGCGAGGGGGGAAGGGAAGGACCCGGAGCACAGCTGCCTCTCTGGGGTCTGAGCTGACACAGCAGTGAGGGGCTGGCGAGCCAGGCTGTAGTGGTGGATGGAGCAGGAAGCCGGGTCCTTACTGGATGGAGCCAGAAGTCACTTCCCTTCCAAATGAAAGGAAAACAAGTCCACATGGAAAGAAGAGGGGAAGGATGAGCATGTGAAGTCTTCAGCTTCCTGAGGCAGAACAGCCAGGGAATGGGAGCCTGGGTAGCCCCCAGCCCAGGCTGATCTTGAGCCTGAGTTCAAGCTCTCGCACTGTGTGGTGTTACGACCTCGGCTAAATGTAATCTCTCTGAGCCTCAGTTGCCTCTTCTTTAATGTGGGGAGCAGGAGTACCTTCTCTACGGGGTTATTGTGAGGACTTCAGGGTGATATTTTTGGAGGGCTCGGCACAGGGCAGGCACTTGGTACATGCTGATCTTCCTCATCCCATCCTTGATTGACACCATTTCTGCGGTAGCTGGTCTCCAAAGATGGCCCTCAGTGAACGGGGACTCCCTGCAGTCACGCTCTTGAGTCTGGGCTGGCCTGACCAGCAGAATGCACTGGAGATGCTACTGTGTGATATGTGAGGCCAGGTCACTAGGAGCCAAAGCTTTGCAGCTTCTCCTGGGCCTCTGGGAGGGCTTGCTGTTGGGATGCGTCCTCTCAGAAGCCCATTGCCTTCATCACGAAGAGGACACGTGCAGGCAGTATGGTGACAGCTCCAGCTGAGCTCCCAGGCAACCGCCAGCATCCTCTGCCAGTGTGAGTGAGCCAGCTTGGACATCCACTCCAGTCAAGCCTTCAGATGGCTCCGGCACCAGCCACCATCTGACTGTTACTGCATGAGAGACCCCAAGTGGGAGCCATTTGGTCAGCCCATAGAACCGAGGTAATAATAATATGTATATATCTTTGTTTTAAGAACTATGTTTTGGGTTGGCTTGGTAAGCAGTAACAACTGGAGCCTCTAATATCCAACATTGTTATTATGTGGATATTCCACCATTAGCGGTTTATTTCTTTGGGTTAGATATTAAGCTATCTAGAGTTCTCATTTTACCCCAGATTTTGCTGAGGTTAGGGTCCAGCATAGCCTGAGGCCTTAGCCATGTAGGTGAAGAAAGGGGACAGACAGAGATGACAGCTTGGGGATTCTGAAGCCAGACTCTGTGAGTCCAGTACTTGGTCCAAGTGCTCCAGTCTTGTGAAGCAGAGGTGATTATACCCATTTTATAGAAGAGTAAATGGAGGCCCACAGATGTGGAGACTTGACCTCACTTAAGTTCACAGAGCCGACGAGAGCAGGGCCTTTGTGCTGATTTCTGTTTGACTCTAAACCCTTTAAGCTGAGACTTTTGGAGCATTTTTCTGGTGGTAGCTCTTTCCCCTGTCCCGAGAGCCACTCTTTGGCACCAGAGACCTGCCACATGTTCAGGTGGTGGGGGCAGGGCAATTTGCCCTAGAGGGCCATAACTAGGGCTGCTGTCCATCTTCTCAGAGGCTTGTGGCTCCAGAGCAAGGTCAAAGGTCTTCCTTCAGCTAAAGCTCCTACCCGAGTATGAGTTGCTCTTGTCACTGGAACCCCTGATTTTCCCAGGAGGTAGTTGGGGGCCCATATCCAGCAAGGGCAGATGTCTGTTGAGCAGCTCGGGAGGGTCTGGGTCCTTCTGCCTTACTGTGCTGAGGCTCTGTCCACTCCCATTGCACATGGCCTGCTGTGGTCTCCAGGATCCTGTGCACATTCCCAACCTCTTCACCAACAGGACAAATGAACTTGGAGAGATTTAAAGTGTGAAAAATCTAGGCATTTCCTCTCCCCAAGACAAGGAACTCACATTTCGCTGCCTGTACTCTCTGGGCATGGCTGCTTTATCTTCAAGAAATTAATAAGATGTGCTTTGGCCAACTAAACCTGCTCTCAGATGGTCTATCAGTCACTCCCTGTCTACCTGCCTAGCTTTCTGCAGAGATGGCACCTACCTTAAATTCAGGAATGAACTCATTACCAGACCTATGGGCTGGGTCAGACTAGGAAAGCCGTAGGTCACTGTGGGAGAAGAGTGGCCTAGCTCACCCAAGGGCAGAGTGGAGGACTGCCCATGTCGTGGGCTTTCAGGTGGGGAGGGCAATTGGAGAGCTGCTATGGGACATCACCTCATGGGCCAGGCACGGCACCAGGCACTTTGCGAACACCACTTTCTTCAATTCTCGTGACAGCTCTATAAGGTGAGTATTATTACCCCTGTTTACACATTAGGAATGTTAATGTGATGTTAAGAGATGTTAAGTGACTAAGGTTTTCTTCATTCATCCACTCGACAGCTATTTATTATCTTAGTTTGAGTTCCCCTGAAGCAGAACCTGATGCAGGGACTGGGTGCATGTGCTATTTTGAGGGGGTGCTCTCAGGAGACTCAGATAAGGAAGGGAGGGAAGCTGGATGGGCAGGGGAAAGAGCTGGGCAAGGATGGGGCTCAGGTGTAGTCCAGCCTCAGCCTGACTCACGGGAGGCTCTACAGCATAAATAGCACCACGGCATTGCTCCACCTTGAAACAAGGGGGCTGTGCTCTCATACCCCTGGGTCAGTCAGTCACTGGCCCCCTGAGGCTGGTGGTGTGGCCTTCCAGTGTCTCTGGGTGAGGCAGCTCCCATCAAAGATGATTCTGTGGAGAAGGCCACACGTGGGAGCTTGTAGCACCAGCTCTTGCAGCACAAGCTGGGAGCTGGGTGTAATCGACACTGAGGGTAACCACTCATCTCACCTTGCCCAGGACTGAGGGGTCCCCAGGATGCAGGATTTTCAGTGCTGAAACTGGAAAGTTCTGGGCAAACAGGAATGAGTTTTCCATTCTACCTGATAGTACAGGGTATCCGAGTGATGCACCAATACATCGACTGAGAATCTTGCTGTGCAAAAACTCTTCTTGGTAATGAGGATGTAGTGGTCAGTGGTGAAAAGGCATGGTCCCTGTCCCCAGGGGCCTAGATTCTAGTTGGGGAGACCCAAGAAAGTGACAATGGCTGCACTGAGCGAAGGAGGCACTGGGGGCCCTGGGGATTCAGAAGAGGGGCCCTCACCCAGCCTGGAGGGATGCAGCATTGGGAGGGGGATGGTGCTTTCCCAGAGGAGGTGATACCCAGTAAGAATTTGAAAGATAGAGAAAGTTAGCCAGGAGAAGAAGTTGGGAGAGGAAGGGAAGGGTGATAATCTAATCATGGAAATTTCAGATGTAAAGATAAAAACTCAACTACAAAAAAAAGTATGGATGTCCAAGGGTGCACCTGGAGATGCTTCATGTATTAGTTACCTAATGTTGAGAAACCAATTACCCTAACACTTGGTGACTAAAAACAACAAGTGTTTATTATCTAGCAATTCTGAGGGCCAGGATTTTGGGAGCAAGTTAGTGTAGTGTTCTGACTCAGGGTCTCTCATGAGGTTGCAGTCAACACGTTGGCTGGGGCATCTGAAGGCTTGACTGGGGCTGGAGGACCCATCTCCAGGGGCTCACTCACATGGCTATGGGTGAGCGGCTTCATTTCCTAGCTTGGCTGTTGCCAGGAGGCCTCGGTTCCTCACCACGGGGGCCTTTCTAGAGGGCTGCCTGAATGTCCTCTGACATGGCAGCTGGCTTCTTCCAGAGCAGGTGATCTGAGGGATGGCAAGACGGAAGCTGCAGAGCCTTTAAGATCCCCCTCAAGAGTCACGCTCTGTGATTTCCAGCACACGCTAGTCCTTAGGAGTAAGTCACTACATCCAGCCCACGCATGGAAGGGGAGAGGAATTAGGCTCCACCTGTTGAAAGAGTGTCAGCTAATTTGTGGACATTTTAAAAATTCACCACACCTCAGGTCTGACTGGATCCAGGGACAAAAATGAGGTCTGTCATGGTCTCTCAGTCTCTCCCTCTCTGTTCTGTCTCCTTTTCTGCTTTAGCTCATACTGCTGACAGATCTCTCCACATTGGCGGTAGGAGAAGAGGGTGGCTTCTGGCAGCCCTGGGTTCACACTATTCCAGCTCCCTGACCGAAAAGATCAGACCCGCTCCTCTTCATTTCATAAAGTCACAAGGAGACTCTGATGGGCCCATCTGGATCACGGGGCCATATCTGGGCCAGTCTTGTTTTCCAAGAGAAAGCAGTTCTCTGATTGGCTGAGCCTGGGTCACATGCCCATTCTTAGGTCTGGAAGAAATAAGGCTTGTGATCATTGGTCCCTCAGGAGTCACATGATCATCCTGAGGGAGGAAGATCCCCCCCCCCCCCCCCCCCCCCCCCCC
>NW_007726222.1:59484-82898 GCF_000696425.1 Galeopterus variegatus | reverse complement strand
CCCCCCCCCCCCCGCAGACCACAATTTCTATTACAGGGGATGGAGGCAGGGGACAACTCCCATAAAGGTGATAGGTAAGGAAAGAATGTGATCCTTCCTGGCCAGCCAATTTCTGTGGGGGACTGGAATGTTGGTTGGTGATGAGGCAGCTGAAGGCAGCAATAAAAGACAAAGCTAGAGAGGGGCTGGATGTGACAACGGAGGGCCTGCCACACCACACTGGGACCAGTCTCTATCTGAAGCAAATGTCATTAGAGTAAGGGTGTGGCATGACCGTATCTATTTGTAGAAAGATTACCCTGCTAACAGTGTAGAGGCTGCACCGGAGAAGGCTAGCTGGAGGCAAGGGTGATAGTTCAGAAGCTATTTCAGTGACACAGTTGAAAAAAATAATTTTATAACAATTTTAAATGTCATCACATGTGGTGGAACTTTACTCTTACTGGGTGACTGGGAGGAGATTCTGGGCAGGAGAACTTTCCAGCCCTTCTCATCAAGGTGTATGTTAGAAATGCCTCAGCTGTTTTCATTAAGCCCCTTTCTTCTGTCCCTCATTTACTCAATAAGTGTTTGTGAGGCAACAGTTAAGCCGAAGAACTGATTTTCTAATGATAAAATACCAGGCACTTGGCAGGTTGGTAGGAGAGAGATTTGGGGGTAGGAAGGATAACTACCTGCTTGTACGTGAAACTGTCCCATCTCCTGATGCCTAAATGTAAGGGATGTCTGCTTTTCACCTCTCATCCTTACACTGGGGGCCTGGCTCTGTGAGTGTGACCAACAGTTCCGCCACAGGGGTCAACACCAGTTGTAGGCTTGCAGAGCTAGACCAAATACTGCCACTGTCACCAGCAGGAATAGCAATTTAAAAAGTCCTAGGCACTGTTCTAAGTGTTCTACACATGTTATCTCACTTGGTTCTTACCACATCCCTAAAAGGTGGGTACTACTGATATTCTCACTTTATAGCTGAGAAGACTGAGGCTCAAAGGAGTTAAGCAAACTGTCCAAAGTCCCATACTAGGGAGGGGCATTTTGAACGCAGGCAGCGTGATTCCTGCCTCACTGCTCTATCTGCTTTGCTGTGTTGACTCGTTAACACACCCACACCATAGTCTAAGCCAAGAATGTGAACCTCAGGTGGAGACTCACTGATGTGGGTCCCATGTGGCATCTCTGTGTGTTCTATGGAGCTGGCAGATGGACACTACTATAAACTCCTTGGCCACCCTCCCTGGGGAATGTTTTGTTCTCTGTGAATCTCCAGGCAGGGTCAAGACTTCAACCACTGTGACTCCCCTGGAAATACACAAAACAGAAAAGAAAAGCTTGGTCCCGCCCCGCCCCCCCAAAAGTACTGCCTGTTAGAGCAGCAGCACATAGCATTATGGCATGCGTTTTCTCTCTGCATCTCCATACAGGTGCTTGTACATTGAGAAGCGGCTCTTAAAACATCCTTGAGCAGAATCCTAAAAAAGTCCAATCCCAGTGTGGTCATTAGAAATGCAGTTCTCCGGTATTTCTGGCTCTCCTGCTTCTGAGGTGGGGCAAGTTTGCATGCATCTGCCCCTTTGAGGTCAGACATGGCCGTGTGACTTGTGTTGGCCAGTGGAATGTGAGTGGAAGTGAGGTGTCTCACTTCTGGGTGGGACCTTTAAGAGCCAGAGTGCAACTCACTGTGCTCCCCCCTTTCTTGTGGTGTCCAGCAAGGCTGCAGATGGCACATACTCTGTCAGCCCGTGCCTCAGAGCAGCAGAGTCCCAGTGACCCGTGATAGACATTCAGTGAGAGAGTTACACTTTTCTTGTGTTAAGCCTTTGATTTGGGAGTTGTTAGTTACCAGATCATAATCTAGCATGTCATGACTGATACATGTCTCTCTTCAACCAAAAGAGCTCTGTGTTCCCCTGCTGAAGGAATTATCCTGGGTCCCTATTTGGAGTTGATCTAAAGGACAGATAATGCTTTGCAGACCATTGTAGCTGGATTTTTGACTGAACCCATTGCTTATCTCAAAGTATATTAAAAATGAAAAATTGAAATGAGGATTAGAATAGCACTCGATAGATTCATAGACATTTAACTTTTCAAAGAGTTTCTGCATCTATCATAATTTTTGCCCAGAATAACAACACAAAATATGTGACAGATTCTGTTTTCTGGACATGGCCTTAACAATATCTGCCATCTCATATGCTCTCTGCAATGTGACCTTCAGGAGGTGGGGATTGATTTCTCCAAGAATCTGGGCAGGGGATGTGGCTACTTTGGCCAGTCAAATAAACACAGCAGAAGTCATGCTGTGCCAGCTCTGAGACAAGCCCTTAACTGGCTGGCAGCTTCTGCCTCCTGCCTGCCATTTGCGAAACAGCCCCCCTATAAGAAGGCTGACTGCTCTAGACCCCCCCCTTGAGACAAGGACAAGAGAAGTGTTTAGGCTCTGGGCTGAGATAGCATGTGAACAGAGACAGGAGGAGGAGGAGAAGGAGAGAGAGAGAGAGAGAGAGACCAAGACATACCGTTGTGCCACCAGATACGTGAGTGAAAAAGCATCAGGGAACTGACTCCTCCAGCCCCAGAGGCCCCAGTGATGCCACGTAGGGCTAAGATGAACCAACCAGCTGAATCCTTCCCCAAATTCTCAACCCACATAATTGTGAGCAAAATGAATGGTTGTTTTTTAGCCACTATGTTTTGTGGTAGCACATTATGCAGCACCAGGCAAGCAACACCCAGGAGGTAGGAAGGCATGACCTAAGTTCTTATTTTATTTTATTATTATTATTTTTTTTCCTTTTTGTCTTTTTTCGTGACCGGCAACGGATCGCAACCCTCAGTGTTGCGCCCGTACCGGACCAGGACCGGCTACGGGATCGCAACCCTCGGTGTTGCTCCCGCACCTCGCTCAGCCAGTGAGCAGCCGGTCTGTATGTGGGATCCGAACCCTCGGCGGGAGCGCCGCCGCGCTTCCCAAGCGGCGCACTTAGCAGTGCGCCACTGGGCCGGCCCCGTAAGTTCTTATTTTAAACATATGGAAACGGATGGTCAAAGACATAAAACTGTTTGCTTGGAATCATGCTGCTTCTCAGCCTAGCTCAGGGTTTTTCCACAACACAAGATATCCTGGCACATAGGGTGCACATCTTACAGAAGATGCACATGGGAAGGAAAACGAAGCCCAGAGAGATTGAGGGTCTTGCTTAAGGTCACACAGTGAGTCTGGGCCACTGACCAGACAAGAATCCTGTCTTCTGACTCCTGGGTCCAGTTCTCTGCCCTGCAGGATTCTGATTCCTCCCTTATTTGAAAGAGAAAGAGCCAAATTGCTCGAACAATTAAAATGCGTTTTTGTTGCCTTTGTTTCTTGGTAATACCCTGTAAAAGCAAATGATCATTCTCAGGGGACATTAAATAAAAAGCTATAAAAATATCTCATTGCCAGAGGCTGAACATTTGAAAGGAGATTTGCTGCAGAATGAGCCGTATTGTTACAGCCAAGGGAACTAAGGAGCGGAGAGGATGAGGGGTCTGTCCCCACCGCAGGAGCCGCCGCCCAGCAGGGAGCACTGGCTCGGGCCTCCCGCTCTCCCCCTCCCACCAGCCATGCCGAATAGAAATCAAAATAGAAATACCTCTGTTGGCATGCTTCATATATGGTATGTAACAGTGACATCCCTATAATATGTTTGCGGGTGTGTATCTACCTGCATAGATAGATACACACATGCACAATTTATATAATGGTGCAACCATTTTGTCGAGTGGTTTAAATTTCCATCATTATCTTCCAGTAAGTTCTGTTTCTGTACCTATAATGTTACCTCCAGAAGATTCCACAGCTTTCTGGTCTCTTCTCAGTTATAAGAATCCCATTTTTAGGTATAGAAGGGTCCAGTCAAATCTAAATAAAAACATCAATCTCACATCTCACTTTCCTCCTTCCAGTTTAAATGACCCAAGCTCGGGGACCTGCAGCGAGGAAGGAGGGGCCTGGTGACTTTTTGCTCTTCCTCACTGTCCTCCCACCTCCTTGCTGCTGGCTCTTGTACCTCCACTTCTGCCCCCAGAGGTACATCCATTGTCTCTTACTGATGGGTTCTCCCACCTGGGAGACACTACTTTTGAGCAAAATTTCATCAAAATAACTCAAATAACTTCTGCGGTATCCACTGACACATGGGAGCCTCATACGTCCCTGACTCGCCCCATCGTGACAGTGCAGCCTGCCCAACTCTGTCCCATCTCTCCTTGTCCTGGCATGATGGGCATCTCCTGCCAGACTCTGCCCTCATAATTTTCCAGGCAGGAACCAAACATGAGTCTCTAGGCTCACTATGTCATCAACCCCTGGAGGACACTATCAAGGTATCTGGAGAACTGTCATCATTGTACAGGTTAGCTATTGCTGCAGTAACACATTGTAACAAACTGCCCCCAAACTCAGTGCCTTGTAACAATAAGCGTTTATTCTCACAATCACCGGGCTGCAGTTCAACTGATAAAGGGTGGCCTTGCCTGGGCAGCCTGGCTGCACGTGGTGGTTCTGCTGGCCTTGGCCCCTCGCTGCAGACTGGGCCCAGGTTTGCTTCTTGTGTTCCCTCTGGGCCAAAGCTAGAGGGGAAGCAGCTACCCCAGGACACTACACCCAGGAGATGACAGAGTGTGAGAACAAACCAAACCCTGTGTGCACTCTGCGTGCTGACCTCTGCTCATTGCACGTCTGCTAACACCACACTAGCCAGAGCAGGTCACAGGACTGAGCCCAAAGTCCAGGGGTGGGGAGGAAGGTGTACTCTGCTCACAGTGGGCCAAAGCAAGTCACATGACCAAGCCCAACATCAATGCCCAACCTCGGTGGGGTAGGAAAGAACACTTCCATGGAGATGGCTGATTGGAGGGAATATTTGCTCAGCAGAAATCTAGTTTACCACAATCACTGAGATGGGATTCAGTTTCTGCAACTCAGCTTCCAAGCATATCCCATCTCTTCATGCAATTTTCCTCTTCCTGCCTTCAGGGTGACACCCCTTCCCTTCATTACAAAAAAGGGAGGAGATCAATTCTCTAATTTTACCTTATTTTCAGCAAACTCTGAATGGCTCATCTTCTCATTTATAGCCAGGATGGAGTAGTGGTCACTGGACTGCTTTTGCTGTCTTTCAGCAAGTCCTGCATGGAGGTATCTAGGGATTCTCTTTAGAATGGGTGTATATGTATCCTCCTTTGTTCTCAGCTTTGGAAACTCAGCCAAGGAAAGGAAAAGTTTCAACCAAAGGAAAAGTGTCTTTCCATAGAATTATGCTATAATTCTTCTCATATTATTTGCTTCTTTCCCCCACTTAATACCAATCAGTGGACCTCTTTCCATGAGAACACATAAACATTTCTCTCATTCCTTTTAGTATAATTTGCAGTATTTTAAAGGATGAAGACATTATTATTATTATAATAACTAAGTCCTTACATGGTAGACATTTAGGCTGTTTTTAATTTTTTGTTATTTTGAACAGCTTTGCAACAAACATCCCTGATATACATCTCTATACGCTTGTTTTATCTCCATAGAATATATTTTTAAAACTGGGATTGCTAGATTAGCAATAAACACTATTAAATATTGTACCAACTTTAATTTTTTCATGGAGAAATTCAAACCCAACATAATATTTTCATATAACATTTCTTTACAACTGCTGTTGCAGGAAGCATTTTTACTGTTTTTAAATTTTTGTAGACTGGCAATTCTGATGTACAAATGGGAAAGCCCCAATGGTGGAACTGATTTTTTCCCCAGACTATGAAGATACTTTTATTTATTTATTAAAGAAAATGTAATTTCACTAATATTATTTTTTTACATTCTGGGATGTTGTGTAACAGTTGGGAGGGAGGGGGAGAGGGGGAGGGGAAGGAAATGGGATGGAAGAAAGAGGAAGGAGGAGGGGTGGGACTGAGGACTGTGGCACCCCCTCATTCCCACAGGGGAGACTGGGGGGCTTCCAGCAGAGGCTTGGTGGTCACCGCTGGCCCGGCTGCGGGTGTCGGGGGTGCGTGGCTGAGGCCTGAGGTAAAACTGATTTAGAGTTGAGAAGAAAAAGGCAAGAAAAATCCCTTAGTTGTCCCCTTTTCTATCTCTGAGTTTTGTTGTACACACACTGACAGTGAAAGATTTGAAGGGCATCTTAAGGCCAAAGGAGAGACCAGTCACTGGAGTCCCTGGGATGCAGATTCTTTTCAGCAGCAGTTGGTGCCTGTCTCCTGAGCCAAACTAATAGGCAGAATGTAGGGTGACAGAGATGACCACTCCAACAATAACCAGCCACTTAATGGGGTGGGCAAGCTATAGACTGGGATCTCATCTAGAGTCCCCGAATATATCATGTACACTGTGGAACATCTACCCTTATATTTAATGGTAATAAAAGGTAATATCCCAGCATCCATTCTGCTGTCTTTGTTATTTGAATAATACTGTTATACTGTAAGAACTTGAAAATATTTTCAACTTATATCTTTTCTGATTATCAAATAAATATATTCTCTTTTGAAAGTAGAGGAAAAGCATAAAGTTGTAGAAAAAGATTTGCTCATAATCTCACCGCCTAGAAGCTTATAGAATAGATGTTAGTGTTTTGTTTCTGACTTTATACAGTACTATTGCTAGATCTGCAGTAATGAAGTACCACCCCCTGGTGGAAGTTTTCTGAATTGCAGGTAACACAGATGATCAATCATTTACAAAGGAAGACGTGGGGAAAGGGTAGTGTTGAACTCGGTCACCTTTATTTCAAAAGAAAAGCCCCTGGAAGCTTAAGTAGGAGGAGGGGAGAGTGTGGAAGAGGCACAGACTTAGAACTGCAGGAGAAATGCATGGATGTGAAGGAGAGGACTTCAAAAAAATGTTCACTTATTCAGCTCTCTTGCTGTAACTCAACTCTGCCTGTTACTATTGTAAAATTTCTTCATGTTTTCATTGGCTAAAATACAGTAGATTGAAAACAGCTTAAACCTGCCATTTTGCTGAGAAGTGGTTTTAGAGAAAATGGAAACATAGGTTTCCCAAATTTGAAATTCAGGCAGAACTATTTTTTAAAATCTAATTTTAGTTTCTGCAACTTTAACGGAGCAAGATAAAAGAAAAAGAAGCAAATGAACTCATCCAAAACCTTTCTGTCTGTGTATGAAAGTTGAGGTAAGGAGAACTGGCAAAGTGGCTGTGAGCAGAGACTCTGACACAGACACTCTGGAAATGGGGTTTTTTGTAGTAGCTAAATAAAGTGATCCTTGGATATGGCATGGTCTCTTGTGTTTAAAGCATGCTCTGAAAGGCTTCCACTTTGTTAGCTGCTGCTGGAGGCACACTGCTCAGCCATTGCCTAGGCAACCCTCTGTCATGGATGCCTGCACTGGATTGGGGGCCAGGGAGGGGGCAGCTGGACCCAGCCAGGACTTCTGACCCTGTAAAATTTGAGGGTCTCCTTAAATGTCAAAATATTCCTGGAATCTCCACGGGCTGATGCCTGTGCTTTTACTAACTCTTTGTATTTTATATTTGTTCATTGCCACAGTGACTTCCTACATTTGAGAAATACAAACTTCTATGTGGGATAGTTGCTGCTGTCTTCTCAGTCTGCCCACAGAGCTTGGGTTGCATGTTGATTCCTGGGGCTCTTTGGTTGCTCTGTGGCCCCCATGTTGGGCCTCCCTAGGCCAGGAGATCTCTGTAAGCTGTTCATGCATGGTAGAGATGGGACAGGCCTCCCAAGGATGTCCTGGGAAAAAGTGCAAAGAGGCCACCTCCCTCTAATCTCAGGGCAAAATAAATGAGCTTAGAGATAGGCACGTTCTCTCAAATGCAGGGCCTCTGAACCCGGAGTCCCTGGACTTCTGCAGGGTGGGGATTGTGGCTTCTGACTTCACTGAAGTCCTGTGCAAAATCTTGTGTGTATGTGCTTTTTGCTAGGGTCTGTCATTTTTCCATAGTCTCTTGAGAGTCCTGTAGCCTGGACATAGTTCAGAACTCCTCTGCCTTGGAAGAGGCAGGCCACATTGACTCGGCTGGCTGGAATGGTGATCACTTGGGTTGCTGTTGGACTTGAAGCAGCAAATCTCGTCATGGAGCATGTGCACCAGGCCAGGCACTGTGCCTGCGACTGTGGGGTACACTCTCATTCCATGCCCATGTAGGCTTCACGACTCTCCTTCCCAGTGGGCCCCACTGTCCCCTTTTATAGAGTGAAGCCCTGAGACCAAGAGAATGTAAATACCTCGACAGGGTCCTACTGAGAATGGCAGAGACAGTGACACAGATCCAGGTCTGAGTGCCTTGACGTTGGTGCCCTCTCCTGACACCACGCCAGGAATGTCGCAACCGCTCCAATGAGGTGTCCTCCTGGGAATCCCTGCAAATGTGTCAGGGACTTCACCTTCCCATCCTGGGTGTTCCTGGAGTGCTGAGAAGGACGACCTCGTTTCTGTAGTTAGGGCCAAACCACTCAGAAAATCTGCTCCTCACAGGTGGGGTCTGAGGTGAGGTCCCTCCACCCCGACAGGTAGATTCTCACCTTTAAACCCACAGAGGCAGGGGCTTGTCCCAAGACAAGATGACTCTTTCATTTCTCTGAACCACAGCCGTTCACTTGTTTCCACACAAGACCCGTGGCTTCTCTTAAACCGGGAAAAACAAACACTTTAGTTAGGGACACCGAATGCCTGACTTTTGGACGTCAGTGGTCCTTCTTTTGTTGTTCTTTGTCGGGGAATGGACACCAAAAGCCACTTCTGAGGTGAGGCAGCAATGCAGGGAAGGGGAGGGTCTGTCTGGAAGAAAACAGAAACCATGCGGAAAGGGCCACAGCGTGTGGGACAGGGCGGGTCCTGGTGCGAGGAGGAGGCCCTGGTTTTACTCCCGAGGGTGTGGGAAGTGTCTCTCTCATCTCGGTGTCCCCAGCATCAGCACAGTGCTGCCTTAGTAAGTACTTAGTAAAGTGCTGCTGAGGAGGAGCTCCGATCTGATAGTAATAAAGGGTGAAAAAAAGAGCATTTTGTATGTGGCAGAACCCCTACTCCAACCAGCAAAGAGATGAAGGAGGATTCGAGAGGGCAGGGGTGCACCCTGATGAGGCCTGGCAGCAGGGCCAGGCCCCTCCACCTCTCGCCTGAGCTCCTCCTGCCTCTCAGCTCCATCCCCCCGATCAGCCCCCTGAGGGGCAGGTACAGTGTGAAGGCAGGGCGTCAGGGCAAGGGTTGGGTTTCCGCTTAACTTCCATGGGCAACTTACAAACTGTGTGACCTTGGACAAGTTACTTAACCTCTCTGTGCCTCAGTTTACTCATTAGTAAAATGGGGATGATAAGTGTGCTTGCCTCATAGGGTCATCATGAAAATTAAATGAGGCAATATATGTAACATGCTTGGTACAGTGCCTGGATCGTAGTTATAATTATTAGGTGTTACTTTTATATTTGCTGTTGTTATTCATTTCCAGCTCAACAACCTGTGCAGAGTCCTCATTATCCACGGGATAGACTCCAGGTCGGTTTTTCATGGACCCCTACGATCCGATCACAGAGCCCTCTCCAGGCTCCTCTCCCGCATCTGACACTCCACCAGTCCAGCCTGTATGTCTTTATTCCTGCTGTTCCCTGCCCAATGTGCCTACCTCTCCTTTCTCTGCTCCTCTAATTCCCTTCAACTTTTATGACCCCAGGGAGGTTCTGCTCCTTCCACAAAACTTGTCTGGACACTGAAGCCCCCTTGGGGTAAGACCTGATTGTTCTGCCACCGTTTCACGTGTGCAAGCCCGTGGAGGGCAGAGCCTGCTTGGTTTGCTCTGTGCGCCCAGAGCCGGGAGGGGCAGCTCCCGGTCAGTTTTTACTGAGTGAATTTGTTGTCTGCTTTGGTGCTCAGAGAGAAACTTCCCATGTCTGGCTTTATTAAGATGAAAGACTCCCTTTGTTATGGTTTTCCTGGAAGAAAAAAATATCAAGGAAATAAACCCTGAAACAGCTACAATTTTATATAGAAAGCATTAATTCTGAGCTAAATGACTTTTTCTCTGAAGGAAAATTTAGAAATTATAGTTCCTGGTGGAATTAAAGGGATGGAAATGGAGCCATGGCCAGATTCCCAACATCTCAAGAATTCTGTTTTGGACTCTATTTTGGTAGCTTTTACAACTTGGTACACACAAGTCAAGCTTCTGGGCCCCGTTCAGCTTTGCAGTGACATGCGCCTCATGGGCTTCTCTCCAAATTGCATCTTTTCCTGGATTCAGTCAATTATTTGCCTTGGAATGTATTAGCTTTTCTGAGAACTTTATGCAGCCTGATTTTTCTGGTCATTTGCTGGCAAAGAAACGCCTTGGTTTCAAACCAAAATGGACAGGGTGACAGGAAAATGCTCACTGCCCTTCCTCTGTGCCAGCCCTCCCCTTTTCCCTACACTCTCTCCTGTGGCGGATGTCAGAGTGTTCCCTCAGGACGTGTCTCCTTGATCTTCCAGTCCTGCAAGACTCAAGGCAGATCCCCCATTGTTTTGGGAAGTTCTCGCTGACCTCGGAGCGGAGCACTTGGATCAGAGGCAGCAACTGCAGATGTGTGCATGCGTGTGCGTGCGTGTGTGTGTGTGTCTGTGTATTTTGATGTGTGTGCGTGTCTGTGCTTGTGTGAGTCCTGTGTGTTCCCACTGGGGAGGTGGGGTGGGATGCTGGTGCTGGCTTTACTCAGGAAGCCGTGGCGTGGACAGAAGTGGGGAGCAGCAGGGCTCCCACCACCTGGGGACTCATGCCATCTTTCTGCTCCCTGTGTGTATATTCCCTGCCTGGTCTTTGGGGTGTCCTCTTCTTTTCTCCTAGGGCTCCCAGATTCAATTCAGGCACTTCTTACATTATCAATAAGACACACATTGACTGGAATTTGGTATTTATTTATTCATTTTGGAGTGGGGCAACTGTAGAAATGACGTCAACGGTTTAAATGATACTGGTATTTTCCCCTAAACCATGTTTCTCATTACTTCTCAGAACAAAAGGAGGGAGAAGCAGCTCATGGTGACCCTTGAGAGTTTAGCAGCTCACACCAGTACCTCTGTGCCTGGTCCCCTTCATTCTGGCCTCTGTGCTCTTCTGCAAGCTGTTCTCTCCTCGTGCCATCTTTCCTCTGGCCCTCATCTTATCCAGTTCCTGCCAAGTCTGCAAAACCCAGCTCTGCTTCTGCTACAGCCAGCACCATCTTCAACAACCTGGGCCACCATTTGGTGATTCCAAATGCTTGTTGATTTGGAAAAGGGCTGCTCACCAGAATCACTCAGGGGCCTTTAAAAAATACAGATGTCCAGGCTCCTGCCCTGCAGAATCTGATCGGGGGGCCTGGGGTGGCATGTGGGCATCTGCATTTTTTTAAAAGCTCCCTAGGTGATTCTGATGCTCATCTGTGTTTGTGGCATTTGCCCTACAGGCAAAGTCACACATTCAAGTGCCTGATTGATTTCCAGTTGTCCTTGGCATTGTCTTGTGGCTAGAAAGTAACCTGAAGACAGGAATGACCTTTGTGCCCTTGTGTTCTATCTTGAAGAGCCTAGTCAAGTTCAGGACACTCAATGTTACTAGTGCTCAAGAAAATCACAGTCATGTCCACTGATGATTCCTGAGTTTGTATCCCCAGCCCAGGCCTATCCTTTGAGCTCTAGTTTTGTGTAATTGTGCTGATTGTGAAGCTGTTGCCTCTCAGCCGCTAGCTCACCTTTCTGGACTCAGCCTGTGGTGCTGGGACTGGAGCTCTGCAGATGGCATTTTTTCATTTGCCAGCTGGCTCTGCTAGGATCTGCTACTAGGGGACACCACAGGAAGACTGGCAGCCTGGAAGGGGTAGAAGGAAAGTGCCACCATTCTGGACAGCATCGCTGCAGCAAAGGTCCTTCCTGGGCAGTGGCAGTACAGCTGTTCCTATCAGTGTCCAGCTTGTTTCCCACACTCCCAGAACCAGCCTCATGGGAGGCCCTCAGAGACCCCAGCGCCAGCCAGCCAGCGACCCCTCCTCAAGATCTGGGTCCCAGCTCAGAGGCTCACCTCTTAAGCCTCTGGTTCTGATTACCCCACTCCCTTCCCTTCATTCTGACAGTGGCTGTCACTATCTCTGTGTTCTCCTAGTGTCCCTTTTCTGTTCTCATACCTCTGATATCTGTGTAACCAGTTCCCCATATTCGATTCTCTCTGGTGAGGTTTCTGTTTTCCTGACTTCATCGGACTGATACGATACCCACCTGTCACCATTCGATCCTACACTGCTGTCCCTCAAACATCTCGCATGTCCAAGGCAGAACTCTGATATTTCCCGGAAACGTGTGCATCCTCCCCATCTGGATCCAGCCAGGGCTTCATCCAGAGTCTCGGGAGTCACTTACCTTCTCGCTTGACTCACTCCCACACGCCCCGTCGGTCAGAAGGGGCTGTTGACTCCCCTCGAGTCCACCCCCAGCCCGGGCAACCGTACTTTTGCTAATACTGCTCCTGCCTTTTCTCTTGGCACCCCACAACGCGTTTTTCCACAGAACCAAAAATAATGCCACTAAAATGTAAGCAGGGGGGTGATGTTCCCTGCATCACGTCCTTCCCCAGCCTCCCGAGGCACTGACCCTGAGACGGCCCACACGGCCTGCTGAGGCCACTCACCCGCCCTGCTCTCCTCCTGTCCCCATTCTCCAGGCACCCTAGCTGTGATCACATCTTGAACATGCCACGCCTTTTCTGCCTCAGGGCCTTGGCACCTGCTGCCCTCTGTCCAGGATGTTTTTCCTCCTCTGTGTGTACGTGGCTGGCCCCTCCCATTCTTGAAGGAGCAGCTTTAAATTCACCTCTCCAGGGAGCCCTCCGCTGACCCCTTCTTTAGAGCTGGTCCCCGCAGCCCTGTGCCTCCTTCCTCCTGGCACTTATCATTTCCTGTCATCTACGTGTTTGTATCTTTACTTTATCTGTCTTACTCACTAGCCTGTAAGGTTCACGGGGCAGGGACCGTGTCTGTTTAATTTGCCACTGTGTCCCCACGGTTTGTACGGTGCCCAGCCCTCATTTTCGATCTTCTAAATGAAAGAATAAATCTAGAATAGATATTGAAAAAAAGGAGGGGGAAAGAAAACGACCATTAACTTAGCTAGCAACTGTCTTAATGAGCTCCGAAGTGTTCTCACGTAGACACTGCCACTGGTCATCTCTTCCCAAAGCCATTGACTCTTCTCTAACGAAAGGCTGTTAGGGATGTTGAAATATGTAGCTACACAGAGAGATCACGGCTCAGCATAGTGATCTATGTTTGTAGATACGTATTTACAAATCTCTTGGTTATGTATGGCATACATACGTATGTATTAATATGTGTATACTTATGTTTGCACCTCAGGATGATCTGGAGGGAGCCTCCGGTGAATCATAACCTCAGGGACTGTACGATGTGCAGAGGTTTCTCTGCCATTGAGGGACCCATCTTGCATGTGGTAGAATGGCGCAGCCACTGGCTAAGTGGCTTCTCAGAGAACCTGCCTAACTCAGTCACCAAGCGTGCATGTACATGTTCTCTAGAGAGGCAAGACCAGGCTGCTGTGACTTATTAAATCCTGGCCCACACCGTGAGTAGGTGTGATCGTTGCGATGTGATATTCATACAGTTCTATTTTTCTAGTTAAATTTCATTTTAGTTTATCAGTAGTAAAATCCCTACTGGCATGTCATTTAATTCGCTCCTGTGCTAATGATGATTCTGAAGACTTTTACAGAAACGATTTGGTTATACCAAATCCGATGGTGGATTCAAGCCATCATTTACAGTAATAGGATCATAATGAAGGTCCCTGGGGCATTCCTTCTTGTAATACTGTTGGGGGGCAGGGCAGGAACCTGCTTGGCTTCATTTTCTCACATTATCAGAAGTTCTGACTAGGGACCTCTCCTGGGGAATGGGCCTTTTCTGGCTCTGATGAAAAATAATGCGTTGTAGAGCAGAGGTCGTACGCCAGTGGCACGGCTCAGGAAAAGGATGGGATTAGAGGAGGTGGGGACCAGCGACTGCCTGGCCCTCTCTGTGCCCAGTCCCACTGCTGTGTGTGGACACTCATCGTGCAAGCTGGCATCTGGGAATGTCCTGAGGAGCGTCACTCTGTGTGCCTGCCTTCCAGCTGTGGTGCCACCCTCCCCAGTACTAGCATGCAACATGTGCCTCACCGTGCCAGCCATGAGGAGAGAGGATGAATGAGGCGCCGTCTCTGCCCTAAGGCTGGGGGCAAATGAGAGCTCCTAAGTCTCACAGGGCTGGAATGGGTGTCTTTATGAGGGACAGGAAGGCCCTGTGCTTATGGAGACCCAGGGCAGGAGGGAGTTGTCAACCTCACTTAAAGAATCACCGGAGAAAGTGGTTGAGCTGAGTCTTGAAAGACAGGTGGTGCTTTCTGGGCAGAGGTGGGGTGGGTTCAGGAGACGGTCATTCCAGGCAGATGGAGACTTTTGAGGCAAGAAACCTGGGGCTTCATATTGTGTGAAGGGCCAGGTCAAGTTCGGCAAGGTTGGAGCTGATGCACAGCCCTGTCATTCTCTCGTGCCTTGCTTCAGAGGAGCATCGGGGGGCCTCCGACCGGGTGTTCTCCTGCTCCTGCTTTGCTCTGGGCCCCCGGGGAGTGAAGAAAGAGGGAGAGCTGTCACTCTCTATGGGCCAGAGGCAGACCTCAGACTATGGGGTGAAAGTCATAGGAAGGCAAATTCAGGCTTCATAGTTAGGAAGAACATTCTAACAATGCTGGCTGCTTACTATTGAAATAAACTATGTGGTGAGGTAATGAGTTCCCTGTCCATCAGTGACTTGCCCAAACACCCGAAGCTAGTTAGGCCAGCATTAGAATGCACACTCCGGGGTCCTGGCTGCAGATTCAGAGCTGTTTTGATCACCCAGAGGCCTGGTGTTTGCTGTGTACAAAACACCACCAAATTCTGAGCCTAAAGCTAGAACTGGGCTGGTAGAGACACATAGACTCGATGACTGTTTTGTATCTTAGTTTTCTCACAATGAACAAACAGCTAGCCACGATGTCAGCCATTTCTTTTTATTAGTGCTTAGAAGATTCTTGTTGGAAATCTCAGTGGTCCTGGGAACATCCGTCTACAACCTTGTTGAAGAATGTGGTGAGAAAATACACGTGCATGTGTGTGTGCATATATGTCTGATTTGGGGTGCATCACTGAGGGCGCCGCTGGCTCTGTGGGCTCAGAAGCGCTTCTGGAGGGCAGACTGGATGTTCTTCAGCAGGCCCCACTTAGCTCGGTTCTTCCCATGCCCGTCCGGTGTTACCACCTGTAATCAGAAGCAAAGAGCCATGGCACAGACCACTAGAGGGACAGCAGCTCCCAGGAGCCTGGCCCTGCTGCGAGCCAGACACCATCCACATCATCTCACTAACTCCTCATGGCAAACACACGAGGTAGGTGTGCTTTATAGAGGAAGAAACTGAGGCTCAGAAGGACCAGGCAACTTTCCCAAAGTCCCACAGGTAATATGTGCTGGGGTTGTGATTACATGGACCACATCCTACCCCCTTTAAGGCAGCTCATGTGACTGGGTGCTGACAACTGTGATGGGCTCCACCATAGAGTAGTCCCTTGTCCCCACAGCCCTTGCTACATGCTTCTGTCACAGCTTTTATCAGTTGGAAGTTTCAGCTAATGTGTTTGACTTTCTTACCAGACTGGGAGCGCTTTGACTGGGAAATGGGGGAAATGACAGTCTTTCATCATTGTAGTCCCAACACTGGTTATGGTAAAGAGAAGATTCTTAGAAAAGTGGATGGAAGTGAATAGAACCATAATTTGTAAATCTGCCAAATGATTCCCTTTGATGCATGTAGGAATGCTCTCTACTAGTTTTGATCATTGCTCCCCAGAAAAGGCAGATTCACTGGGCATGAGGGGTAAGAAGGACCTCCTAGAAATCCCACCAACTCAGCTTAGATGTGGATGTCCATGCCTTGCCTTTCTCCACTTCTCTGGTCTGGCATTCCCGTTCCTTCCCAACACACATTTACTGAAGAGGCATTTAGGGAGTGAGGTTGAAACCCAGGGATGAAAGACGGTCCACGGGGCAATGGGCTGTGCCTGGACTGAGGGCTTATGGCTCAGATGGGGTGGGGGTGGGAATTGGGAGTGGGGGCAGAGAGGAAGGTTTATACAAAGCACCACATCTCTGCGTACAAAGCATTTGACCTTCTATATTTGTATGCAAAGTGAAAGGACAAAAAAAATTAGACATGTTAGCATTATGCTCTCTACTTTTACAAAGTTTATTTTCAGTTTTAGAGAAAACAGGGCTGTGTGCAAGGTAAAGGTGATAGTATATACATGACATTAGATTACCCCTTGCTGGGTAAAAATGGAAATAATGCATAGAAATAACCCTGATAAAGGTAATATAAAAGATGTAATATAAACACACAGAGCTATCGGGGGCAATGAATAACAGTGTTATGAAGGGCTAGGAACTGATTCATAAAAAATAGAGGATTTGAGGTTTTGATTTAAAGTTTAGTCACGATCTTCAAAAATAAAGACTGTGTGTGACATGCAAATAGGGCAGTGAGGATTGAAGCGTGTTTATGAATGAGGGGACCAGATAGAACACAGGACAGAAGAAACAGAAAAACAGAACTTGAAGTACTAAAGAAACCGAGATGAAGTTGAAATGATAGTTCCCTGCCCCAAACGCCCCACGCTCAGATTGTGTCCCAAATAAATGCCACCAAACTTTTAAGAAAGAGTTGTTTTAGATAATGAAAGAGCAAAAGCTTCCAAACTCTTATTTTTTTTTTTTTTTGTCTTTTTGTCTTTTTCTGTGTCCGGCAACGGATCGCAACCCTCGGTGTTGCCCCCGTACCGGACTGGGGACTGGCAACGGGATCGCAGCCCTCGGTGCTGCTCCCGCGCCTCGCTCAGCCAGTGAGCGGGAACCGGTCTGTATGTGGGATCCGAACCCTCGGGCGGGAGCGCCGCCGCGCTTCCCAAGCGGCGCACCATCCAGTGCGCCAGCGGGCCGGCCCCCAAACTCTTATTTATTAAGCTAGTGAAATATTGGTCCCAGACCAGATAAAAACAATATAAGCAAATACTCATAAGTACAGTCCATTTATGATCATAGATGCAATAATACAAAATAAAATATGAGCTAACTGAAACCAAGTATATTAAAAGTAATGCATCGTGATGGCATAGGGTTTATTCTATAAATGCAAGTAGAGTTTAGCCCCAGAAAAGTCAATCAATGTAATTTGCCTAATTGATAGTCATTGAAAGGAGAAAAATCATATGATTGTTTCAAATAATGCAAAAAAATTAATAAGGTTAACCTATTTATGCATGAGCTCTCAGAAATTTAGAAGTAGAAGGAAATTTCCTTAATTTAATGAGAATTATACACTACAAAAACTAAATAAAAAATAATAACTTAATGGAGAAACTTAAATATCAGGAATAAGACAAGGATATCTATTACCACTGCTGCCATTTTATGTATGAATCAAGGCTCTGGCCAAAGCTATAAAAAAGAAAAAGAAATGGGGGTTCAAGGATTATAAGGAAAGAGATTAAACCATAGTTATTTATATGATGGGATCATATGCCTGGAAAAATAAGCAGAATCAACAGATAGACTCTCAGATAATAAGAGGTTTTTGAGAATACTGAACCAAGATTAACCTACAAACAACAATAGCCTTTATTCTAAACTAGCAATCCATTAGAAAATATAATAAAATATAAAATAACATTCATAATATCAACAAAGTTTATAAACTAGTTTATTTATTTACTTTTATTGTATATATTTAAGGTATGCAACATGATGTTTTGATGTACATCTACATAGTAAAATATTACTACAGTCAAGCAAATTAATGTGTCAATCCTCTCACATTATCACCTTTTTTTTTTGTGATAAGAGCACCTAAAAGCTTAGCAAATTTCCTATACAATACAATATTATAACTAAAGTTTTCATGATGTACATTAAATCTCTAAACATCTCGTTTAACCAGGAAAACATAATACCTCTATAGGAAAAACTTAAAAACCCTAGTAAAGCACAAAGAATATGGTTTGAATTAATGTTCAGACATATTACAAAAATATCATTTTTTCCAAATTAATTTAGAGACTCAATCAAATCCTATCTGGATTTTTTTCAAGAATTCAATTTACTTATTCCAAAATTTATATGAAAAAATAAATTCCTATAATAAGCTAAAAAGATCTTAAAAAGAAAGGTAACAGACTTACCTACCTGAGCAGTTGATCAAGACGTAGCACTAAGCTCAGGTTAAAAAACAATGGAAACAGTGTGGTATTGACTTAGGAGCAGAAACGTAGACCAACACGATATAACAGAGCTCAGAAATGAACCCCCAAATATGTGGGGGTTTAATATAAGATCAAAGCAGCATGTTTATTGTAGACTAATGGAGAAGAGACATTGCTTGGTAGATGGTATTGGAAAAATTTGCTTACTAGATAGCAAAAAAAGTACATCTCTACTCAGTACTATATACAAAGGTAAAGTCTAGAGGGATTAAGGGCCTAAATTTGAAAGATGAAACTATAAATTTAGTAAAAGAATATATAGACAATTATCTTTGTGATCTAAGCCTAGGAAGGACTTTTTAAACAAAACTTCAAAAGGTCAAACCATATTAAAAAAAACGATGATTTTGATTACATCAAAATTGAAGATTTCTGCTGTTTCATGAAGTACACCATGATCTAAGTTAATAGACAAATGTCAGAAGGGGAGAAGATATTAGCAATGTCTAAAACCATTATCTAGAGTGTACAAAGACATCCTGCAAATCACCTAGAAAAAGAAAAATGCAATAGAAAAATGGACAAAGAATATCAATAGACCATTTACAGAAGAAATCCTGAAAACTAATATGTATATGAAATAAAATTTAAAACAGTAAGGAAATACCACTTTATACCTATTGGGCTAGCAAAATAGTAGAAAGCTAGATCTTGCTAAATATAGGTGGGACTTAAGACACAGGGATCCTCATCTATTCTATATGGAAGTATACGTCCTTGTGGTCAAATTAAGTACCCACATACTCTATGACCCAGCAATTTCACTTATGGTATATATTTTATGTGGGCTCACTTCTGTCTCCCTCAAAATTCTCATGTTGAAGGTCTAATCCCTAGTACCTCAGAATGCAACTGTATTTGGAGATAGGGCCTTTAAAGAGGTGATCAAGTTGAAATAAAGCCATTAGAGTGGGCCCAATCCAACCTGCCTTTCTAAGAAGGAAATTTGGACACACATGTACAGAGGAAAGACTGTGTGAGGACTCAGTGAGAAGGTGGCCATCTGCCAGCCCAGGGGAGAGGCCTCAGGAGAAACCCTCCCAACAGCTTGGTCTTGGACTTCCAGCATCCAGAACTGTGAGAAAATAAATTTCTGTTGTTTAAGGCACCCAGTCTGTGGCATTTTGTTATAACAATCCGAACTAATACGAATACCCAGAGAAATT
The DNA here is from genome assembly GCF_000696425.1 of Galeopterus variegatus. Lineage (NCBI taxonomy): Eukaryota > Metazoa > Chordata > Mammalia > Dermoptera > Cynocephalidae > Galeopterus > Galeopterus variegatus. The sequence goes on along the minus strand of NW_007726222.1, from coordinate 63,350 downwards.
CTCACACCTCCATCCCACCCACAGTCATGTGTAAGACTGTTCCCTGCAGCGTCATTGAAGGACTTGGGTGTCCACCTTGGCTAAGTAGACAGGTAATGTGCGGTGAAGAAATGTACATTGTGAAGGAAGAGGCAGCATCAGGAGTAAGGGATGGAATGCCATAACAGCATGGATGGATCATGAAAACAGGGTTCAGGGCAAAAAGGTAAGAAACAAAGTGAGATATGTAATACAATGCTATTTGTGTAAATTAATAACGCATTGAAAACAGCAATACACATCATGTAAGAACACGTAAGGACAAAAAGATACACAAAAAGCAGAATGGATGTCACAAAAGGGAATACATCAATAAGAAAAGGGCCTTGCCTAGACCAATGTTGATTATGGGCCATCAACTGAAGTGTATGATTAATGCAACCCTGTGTATGAGGTTACCAAAAAAACTTCCCCCAAAGCCCCAATAAAAAGACAGATCCAGCTTGAGCCTAAGTTATACTCACTGCTAAGCTCAAGCCTATTTGCAAGGGCGAGACCCTACTACAGACTGAGAAGGACATTGAGAGGATGGGTGGGGGCTGGTCCTGAAGAGCCCTAGGGAAAGACCCAGAAAAGCACCAATTTGTGTCTATTGTTGGGCCTTAATTTTTACCTCCAAATCTGGTATGATCTAGGACATCCAGTTTATAGATTGTGGGAGGCAGAATAACAGCCCCTCAGAGATGTCTGTGTCCTACTCCTCGGAACCTTTGGAGATGTTAAGTTACATAGCAAAGGGGAATTGAGGTTGCTCATCAACTGGTCTTAAGATAGCAAGATTATCCCAAATCATCAAGTGGATCCAAGGTAATCACAAGGGTCCTTCAAGGGGGGAGATGGAGGTGGAAGAGAACCTGGGAGACGGTAGTGTGAGAAGGACTGAACATAAGGCTGCTGGCTTTGAGGACAGAGGAAGGGGCCATGAGCCAAGGAATGCAGGTGGCTTCTAGGAGCTAGAAAAGGCAAGGAAGTGGATTCTCCCTTAGACTTTCAAGAAGGAACACAGTAGTGCTAACACTTTGATTTTACCCAGTAAGATCCATTTGGTCAGAACTTTGGATCTCCAGAATTGAAAGGCAATAAATATTTTGTATTGTTTAAACCACTAATTTGTTACAGCAGCAATTGGACAGCTGAACAGTTAGATTTGTCATGGGATGAACTTCGTAGAAGTTAGGTGAGATTTAAAGTCAGAGGGAAGGCTGGCTGATGAGTTCTCTTGGTTAGAGCATGGTGTTGATAACACCAAGGTCAAGAGTATGGATCCCCATGCTGGTCAACCACCAAAACAAAAAATAAAATTGATGTTAAAGTCAGAGGGAGACAATGAGTCAAAGAAATGAGACTATTTCCAGAGAGAAATGGGATTGGTGGTTAGCAGGTGTATTGAGGACCAGAGGAAGAGCAGGAGAAGAAACTGAGGCCAAAGCACACATGACTTACATAAAAACACATGGCTCTATGCCTTTGAAAATACCAATCAGGCTCTTTGATATCAGAGGCTCTCAGCTGTGGACCATGGGCAAAAAGGGGTTTGTAAGACCAACATGGTGCCTATCCTCACGTAGCTTGCAGCCTAGTGGATTTGGGATGTGGATCTAGACACACGAGCCCCAATCCAATACTCGTTCCAGTGCATGATCTTGCTTTTCAAAAAAATAAAAGTTCAGCTCTCACTGCTGCTGGCTTTGACATCTCTCTCCCAGAGTGAGGCACCATGTTCTCAGAGCTCCGTGCCTCAGACTTAATTGCATCTGATGACAGTGCAGGGTGACAAAGAGCTCTGGCTTTGGATACAGACCTAGGTTCTCACCCAGCTCCTCCTTCATGTTACATGAGGCCAGACATGCCCCCTTTCTGGGCCTCAGTTTCCTTATATGTAAAATGGCAGTAATATCTCCGTCCTTTCCAAGTGGTTGGGATGATCAGTGATAATGAACATACAGTGTCTGACACAGAGTCGACCTTCAAATGTGACCTTTAAAAGGTGTTAAAGTTAATTATTTTTGTTGCATGTATTATACTCCAAATAAAATCTGTTTAAAAAATCAGGTTTTAGACCATGCAAATCAAATATAAAAGGTGTTATATTTCACTTCTTTTATAAAAGTACCTGTGATGGAAATATTGCATTTTGGATAAGAAATGATTCTGCTGCCTCATTGCAGCATTTAAATAAAATCTTTCAGTAGTACCTGCATAGAACTGATGCCAAAGGAAAAAATTTCAATTTTATAGGAAAGAGCTGAAGTCATTACTTTTATGAGACTTTATAAATGTCATTCAAACACATCATCTTATTTTCATTTGCTGTAGAAGCCTTTACTTATGCAAATCATGACAAATGTTAAGGAAACCAGTGTTTCCCCTAGAATGCTAATATAACCACAGAGAAGGGAGGAAGAATTACTTCTGAAGGAAAAATCTATATTGCAGCTCCTCGAGTCAGATAAAAATGAAGCTTCCAGAAAACCTCATTAATTAGGGCTCTGCTCATTTAGATTTTTGTGTTAAAAAGCAAAGGGACTGGAATGCATTTCATTCTCTTACAGGGAGGGCAAATTAATCGCAAAAACAATTTCAAGGGGAATGTTATTTCTTGACTGAGTGTATAGAACACTTAACAGCTTTCAGACACCTTATGGTACTCCGTAATTATTAATTTTATTTATCAATTTATTTTTTCACTCCTTAATCTAGACATTTGTTCATATATTCATTTGTCTGGTCACATTTTCACTCATGTGTTCGTTCAATAACCATTAAGAACCTGCTGTATGCAAAGTGCTGTGGTAAGCACTGTGGGAGAAAGAAAGAGGAATTAGATGTGAGTTTTGTTCTTAAGAGGTTCATAGTTTAAGAAATTCGTTCAATAACCATTAAGAACCTGCTGTATGCAAAGTGCTGTGGTAAGCACGGTGGGAGAAAGAAAGAGGAATTAGATGTGAGTTTTGTTCTTAAGAGGTTCATAGTTTAAGAAAGATGACAAAACATCTACAAGAAAGGCCCAAGAGGAACTGAGGTGGCACACTGATGACACACTTCCGTCTCTCCACCTGTCCCCATCCCTAGCATCTAAAAATGACAGAAGATATATTTTAGAAAAATTAATAACAGCACTGAGTGCTCTACGTGGGCAAAACACTTTTGAGGAATTCCTAAACACTGAAAAGGCATATAGAATTAAGTTGAAAGACAGATCAGCAGTCAAGAGGACATCTTGTGAAATGCGGTAGCAGCTGGGGGGCACTCCATGCTCTGCAGAGACGGGTGTCAAGAACAGGAAGGGCGGTGGAGCCACTGACGGGCAGGGTACTTGGCTGGTGGACAGCAGCAGTAGCAGCGGGTAGGACAGGCTGCTTCATCCCACTTCTTCCTCATGCATGGCCGTGTCTGGCCTCTGGGGGGCGCTGCACGTGGGTGCTGGGCTCCAGGAGCAGAGAACAAGCCTTGGACCTGGCAATCAGGGTGGACTAGTCTCTCCAGAGACTTGCTACCGGATACTGCCAATAACATAGACCTGTCTTATCCTACTCGTGCTTCCCTTGTATCCCTAGAGGTGACAACCAGTTGGATGCCTCTCCTCAAACATGTAAGCGAGGAGAGGAAGAGAGCGTAGCTAGTTAGATGCTGTTGGGCATGGGGTTCTAAGGTCACACAGAGGCTGGGCCACGGCAATCCAAAACCACATGTAAGCTGAATTTAGCAGATCCAGAAACTAAGGGCTAGCTGAAAATGGTGCAGATTCAGAGAAAAGCAGAGATAGAGATAGATAGATGAGAGAGAGAGAGAGAGAGAGAGAGAGAGAGAGAGAGAGAGAGAGAGAG
>NW_007726222.1:57433-58207 GCF_000696425.1 Galeopterus variegatus | reverse complement strand
TCTCTCTCTCTCTCTCTTTTATCATTCTCACACTGCTATTGTTTTTTGTTCTTCTCACACAACAGCTGGACCCTGAGCGCCTTGAAGGCAGGGATTATGCTTTATTTTCCTCTGAATCTCTACACCCTAACATAATGCCTGGAACAAATGCTTTTTTGAATCAAACAGAGCTAACCATTCTCAGGCCTCATTTGCAAAGTCTGGTTGAGGCCAGCAGCTCTCTCTTTGGACCCAAGTTAGTAAATTTCCTGGGCTTGGAGAGAGAGCCGTAGGGTGGGTGCTATGACCTCATGACCATCGTAACAGAGCTGCACCCAGACCTACCAAGATAATCTGTCTGAGGAATGATGTGCACACTACCTTGCAGATGTCACTCCACTGACCAGGTCCATTTTCATTGACGGCTCTAACTTTAAACAGATATTCGGTGTTGGGGGTCAGGTTGTGCAGCTCCAGACTCTGCTGCATTATGTCCCGAATTTGTCCACAGAGCTCTGTCTGCACATTGTTAGGAGGAGTAGTAATAATTTCATAGAATTCCATCTCAAAAGAGTCCACGTCTTCTGTTGGGCATGTCCAGTAAACCTATGGAAGAAATGAACATGTCGGTGTGATACTAGTACACACCATTTAGCTTTCTTTCCCGTAGAGATTTGTGTTTTTGACGCTCTGTAGGGCGAGTTTAAGCTGGCCCCATTCCCTGTAGGTGCTGAGGACTTTGAACTAGAGCACGTGCAGCAGTCTTGGAAGGTTGTGTGATAAGGCCTGGCATGG
>NW_007726222.1:51252-56739 GCF_000696425.1 Galeopterus variegatus | reverse complement strand
ACGCTCTGTAGGGCGAGTTTAAGCTGGCCCCATTCCCTGTAGGTGCTGAGGACTTTGAACTAGAGCACGTGCAGCAGTCTTGGAAGGTTGTGTGATAAGGCCTGGCATGGCGCTTGCAGTGAGTTTCAAGAACAGAAGATGCCCAGTGCTCCTTCGGCTGCTGTTGCTGTTCGTCAACATGGAGGCGACAATTGTCCTCCTTACACCGTTAACCAAAGTGGCCACCATCTATTGAACACCTGTTATGCATCAGATCCTGTCAGGTGTTACCATCCCTAACTCAATCCTCACAGCCTCCTGGAAGATAGATTTTGTTATCCCATTTTATAGACGAGGCTCAGAAAGGTTACATTTAGCAAATTTCTCTGGAACCATGGAATACTAGAAGATGAAAGTTTATCTATCTCAACCCTCTACATCACACACGAGGAAGAAAGAGTCTAAAGAGGTGAAATGACTTATCTAAGAAATGGAGAATATATGTTCACACTCCAAGCACAAAACATTGACTCCTAGGAGGAGATATATTATCAAGTATCAATTAGCAGATGGTGTCTGGCATATAAATATTTTATAATAATTGTATTTTTTAAACAGATATATCAATAAATTTAAATGTTGTAAGTTTATAAAATTTATTTATAATTTTATGAGTACACAAATTTTACAAAAATTATACAATTAATTTATAATTACTTTTATAGATTTAAACTTTAATATTTTTATAAATTTATAAAACAATAAAAATAACTTATTTTTTCTCATTATCAGAACAAACATACTTATTTTAACATACTTGGAAAATACAGAAAAAGCATAAAAGAAGAAAACAAACGTCACTCATAATCCCACAATTCAGTTAGTTCACTATTCTTTCCAATTTTAGAATACACACAAACACATGCAATTTAGATAATACTGCTTTGATTCCTGATTTCTTTCACTTATGATATTTTATATATTTTTTATATCATTAAAAATTCAGCAAAGCACCACCTTTGCCCTGTAAATAATTTAATCCTTCTAAAGTTGAATATTTAGGTTGTTTCTAATTTTATACTCTAATCAATAAATGCTGCAACAAACCCTTTTGGGCATAAATCTTTGAGTTTTAAATCATTTCCTTGGAAGGGGTTTCTAGAAACTGAGTTAAAAATTTTCTAGGATTTTAACAATACATATCAACAAGTTATAAGACTATCTTTAAGAATGTTTTCTATGCCCAAATCCTAAAGTTTTGAGAGAGATGTCAACACAGGCTTAATCTTCTGTATTACTGAGCAGTGTGATTCCCGTGTGAAGTCCATTCCATGATCCTACAATGGAGATTAATGGTATTTTTTCATCAAATGCCACTGTCTGGCGGTAGGTTTATGTGTCCTCTCTTGACAGCTAATGCTCTTACTTGGTTGTTTTGTGTAGACCCCTTTCTCGAGCTCATCCAGGGATGACTAATAGGGGGTATGGGGTGATTATTCCCCATGCTCAAGGACAGAGCAGACACCATCAGTCCTTTGGTTCCTAGCAAGATCCTGACAACTTCCNAAGTTATAAGACTATCTTTAAGAATGTTTTCTATGCCCAAATCCTAAAGTTTTGAGAGAGACGTCAACACAGGCTTAATCTTCTGTATTACTGAGCAGTGTGATTCCTGCGTGAAGTCCATTCCATGATCCTACAATGGAGATTAATGGTATTTTTTCATCAAATGCCACTGTCTGGTGGTAGGTTTATGTGTCCTCTCTTGACAGCTAATGCTCTTACTTGGTTGTTTTGTGTAGGCCCCTTTCTCGAGCTCATCCAGGGATGACTAATAGGGGGTATGGGGTGATTATTCCCCAAGCTCAAGGACAGAGCAGACACCATCAGTCCTTTGGTTCCTAGCAAGATCCTGACAACTTCCCAAGAGGTCTGAGTTGACATGAAGATGAGACCTACTGCCATCCCTGAGCTAATGTTACATAAACTGTAGACCTTGTTAACCTAGTATCATTGGGAAATGTAGTTCAGCTGCTCAGTTATGGGCATCTCTTATGTGAAGGGCAGAGATGCTTTCTCTTGTCTGATTGCCCATGGGAGGGCATGTTCTACTTTGCAAAGTATGGTCATTCTTGGTATTAGTTATAGACTCCAAAACATAGATTATGATATCTCAGGAGAATGGAAAAGTAAAGGTTGGTCTGTGTCTGTCTTTCATTTTCTTGTTTTTAGACCCTTGATAGTAAAGTGTGGTGTGTAGACGGCAGCACTGGCAACACTTGGAAGTTTGGGAGAAACCGAATCATAGGCCCCACTGAAAACTACTGAAACAGATTCCAAATTTTAACAAGATTCCCAGGTGCACATTAGTGTTTGAGAACCACTAGTTTAGATTTCAAAGATGCTAAAAATCTTTGGGAGTGTTCGCAGATTATGGCAGCAAAGGATGGGCTCTTTTGCCCGTCTTCTGCATGGAAGCAGGTCCTGGGCTGGCCTGGGAGGTGGCCCCATAGCACGAGGAGGCAAGACATACTTTAACAGAATATCTAGTTGCATGCTAATCTTTTTTTCTCCCTGAACTTTAAAAAAGTATTCTATAAACAGTTCAATTTAGATTCAGCTGGATTTGAAAGGTATGTTAAGGGAGAGGCATTTGTCCCTGTTAGATCAAGAGAGTAAAGGGGAGCTGTGTCTTTCTTTTGAGGTGATGGCAGCTGTAGAAGTCTGTCAGAAACTCCACTCTTCACTTCCCCCTCCTCCCCCCAAAAATTGAATCTCAGAAGACAAGAGTTGTAATTCTGTTGGGGTCCATTCTTCCAACCTTTCCAAATCATGGAGAGTCTGGATATTTCCTTTAGAAAAGGTGGCAATTTAGAGGAATCACAGCTGATAGGTAATGGAGCCTGTATTTCTAACTCCAGTTTCTGTGCTTTCTCTATTCCAGGCTTTCCTTTGGGAAATATTACACTACCCAAGCAGTCTCTTCAAATTACTCTCAGTCTAGGTTCTCTTTCAGTAGAGAAGCTGCCTTTGCAGTGGGGGTGGGGACTTTCAGATGTATTTCTGACTAGGAGTCAAATACGTCGACTCTTTGGGTTAAGACAGCCTTGGGTTACTTAAGATTTCAGGAAGTTATCCCTTTTGAATGGGCTGACCACAGAGTCCAGAGCAGCAGATTTGAGTGACCAGACCTTAGAGGTCAGAGGTGTGTCCTTTCCTGACTACCCGCTTCCATTCTGCGCCCTCCGCTCCCACCTTTCCCACAGGGCCCAGAGCCTTTCTTACCTTGGCAGCTCTTGGATACACCAGAGTCTGGTAGATGACAATTGGGCCTGGGGTCTTCACAGAGGCGTCGTTGAAGGAGTACCAGTTGTGACAGCTGCTGCTGTTCTGCGTGGGCTGGCCCTCCGCTGCGGTGCTCCAGTAGGTGTACAGGCCATCTGCGGGTTTGGCGGGTGCGGCCGACTGGGCTCTCCCACAGGCCTCCAGACCCACCTTGGCCTTCTCGCCGGTGGTGTTGAAGGACAGCAACGAGGAGCTTCGCTGGTATATCTGCTGGTTGCCAAAGCTGTGGGTGCTGAAAGTGACCTTCCTGGCAATCATCATTTCTGAGTGCACGGGATAGGGGGAGGGCAGCGAGTCCCCGGAGGAGCACACCTTCTTGGGTCCCATGGGGAAGAGCTCATGAATGGCCTTGGAGAGCTCAATGAAGTCCAAGGGCATGCAGTGCAAAGAGTGCAGCCGCAGCTGCGGGTCAGGCCGGTAGGTGCTCTGGATGCCGTCCTCGATCTGGTCCACGAGGATCTTGGCAGACTGCAGGAATGCCACTTGGCCCGTTTCCTTCAGGGCTTCCTTGGAGTAGGCAATCAGGCCGTCCATTTCGTTCACTTTCAAGGTTGTGATGGACACATATTTTTCAATCTCCTTCTGCCTGGACACTTCTAGATTTTCTATTTGCTCCATGATGGTTTTCTCTTTCTCTTGAAGAATGTTGCGCAACTTCAGAAATCCATTTCTGATCTCTTTTCGCTTGGCCTCCTTGTCTGCCTTAAAGCTGCTTTTTAAAATGTTGAATTCCATTAGGTCATTATCAATCTCATATCGGACTGCAAAACAACCAAATTAGTTACTGTTAAAATGCTTATCTCCCCAGATATCCAAGCCAGTAGCAAACTGGAGCAAATTACCTGGGGCTTCGAGGAAGCGAGTGAAGAGGGAGGGAAGGCAGTTGTGTCTGGACTGAAACAGGCTAGAACAGTTTGTGAAATGAATGTGCCTCCCTCAGGACACTCCTCCCTTCCGCCTTCTCTAATACTTCACTCAGGTATAACCAGCCATCCTTCCCTGGCAAAGTCTATCTGTGACAGTGGCCTTGGCTCTGAGGTTGGAAGTTCAAGGCCACCCTCGATGTTGGTTTTCACCAAACTTCACTTGTCTGCAAGTCAGACTTCAGGAGAGATGAAGTCACACATTGACTGGCCGCTGCTTTTCCTTGTAGGAAAGCTAAGCTTTTGCAGTGGTAGGAGAAAGAACTAAATTTCTGATGACTACTTCTAAATGCTGCCTTCCTCATTTACCAAGAATTCAGCCCTAGACAACGGTGGGAATTCAGCAAAATTTTCCTTCATTGAGGAGACTCTTTCACATGCCCTTTTTACCCCACTGGGGGTCTTTGTCTCTCTCGTGGTTCAACTATGTGGCCTCTCCAGCCTTTCTACCACTCCCATTCGAGAAAGGGTTGCTGTCACACTTCAGGGAGAACCAATTCCTCCTGCCTCTTCTCACATGGTATTTGGATTTTAAGTGCACTCAGTCAGTCATTCAAGAAACATTTACTGGACCCGTTACATGCTGCATCCCTTTCTAGGCACCAGAGACACAGGTATGAATACGAGAGGGCACCTGTGCTCAAGGCACTCGTAAACCCAACAACACTACAGTTGGAAGATGCTATGGCAGGGCAAGCACGTGGCACATCTCTATTTGTGAAGCGAACACCTTAGTTGGCTTTAAAGGGTTTTAGGCATTAGGCAGCAAGTTGAAGAATGTCAGCTTTCTGTGCTCTATGCTATAGTTAAGGTCCTCCCCATGAAAAGCTGACTCTTATGAATTGATGGGCTATAACCTCACCTAATTTTACTCAGAAGCGGGGGTGACCAAACGTTTTTTTCACTTGGTTCTCAACATCACCCTGGGTCCACAGGAAGCTGAGCTTCTGTGGGTGCGGCCATTGAAACAATGATGTGCATCTAAGTGAGAGGAACAGGAGAGGTCCCTAGACCATGAGAACAGGGACAATGGCTGCCATGGTTACACACCCTAGTCATAGTGGTAGAGGTGATCAGAAGGTGTTTGTCGAGTGAAAACCATTATTTCTAACATCTCTGGGGTGAATGTCGTCAGTGTCACTCTCTTGCCTACTCCCTCAAGCCCCTGTTTCCTCTGCCCACCTCCTTCCTCACACTGGCTCAGAAGGGATGAGGGGGGGAGAAGCTACTAGGGTGAGGT
>NW_007726222.1:49054-50288 GCF_000696425.1 Galeopterus variegatus | reverse complement strand
TTTATGTAGAGCAAAGTCCTGAGAGGTAGGATAAAAATTTCTCAGATGAAGGGAAAGAGGCAGTACCAGGAGAGGAGAAGAGAAACAGGAGGCCAGAAGCACTCCCAACCCTAGACCTCACAAATATGACAGCTTTGCAAGAGCTGATCTTAGAGCAAATTCAAATCAAGGTCTCACTCAGGTAATACACTTAAAAATACCTACTATTTATTAAATATTTATTATGGACCAGATCCATATATTATCATATATAATACATATTATGGACCAGATCCCTACGTTATCATATATTACATATATCTTTCTACAAGGAAGATTTTGTTCCCATTTATAGATGAGGAAACTAAGCCTCAGAGAGGTGAAGTGACTTCCCAGTGTCACACAACAAGTAAAAGGTAGAAACCAGGCTCTGTTCCAAATTCTATTTGTCTCACTCCAAAGCCTATGTTCTTAATGGCTCCAGCTGTGGTTCTCAGCCTTCTGTAAGCACCAGAATCACCCAGGGAGCTCTAAAAAGCTCTTCTCTTGGTCTCACTTGCTGAGATTCCAAATCAGTTGGTCTCAGGTGGAGCCCAGGAATCCAGGTGAGGCAGTTTTCAGATAGGTTTAGAATCTAACCCAGGGTATCTCCTGGGGATCTTGCTAAAAATGCGGGTTCTAATGCAATAGGCAGTTTTAACAAGCCCCTAACATGCCAGTGCTGCTGGTCCTTGGCCCACGGTTTGAGCAGGAAGGAGCTAAACGTCTGAGCTCCCTGTAATCCAGTGGTCCTCAGCCTTGGCAGCACATTAGAAATGCATGGGGAGTGTTTGAAAAATCCCCGTTGCTCAGCCTCCACCTCTGTGGGGATGGGATAGGGGCATCAGTTTTTAGTAAAGCTCCCAAACTGGATCTTCTGTTTAGGGTCCAGAGTTTCTCAATGTATGTTCTCAAATCACCTGCTTTTGGATAACCTGGAGACCTGTTTAAAATGCAGATTTTTGGCAGCTTCTCAGAAAGTGAATCAAGTGCTCAAGAACAGTTTTGAACCCTTGTCAAAACTCATTTTTTTGTTGTTGTTCTTTCAACAAAGTTGGACAGGCTAAATTCTTTACCTACATCTAATATCTAATTTTCCTATTATCCCTGCCCCCTTCCCAGCTGCTGGGCTCCCTGGAATTTGTACTGGTTTTGTCCTCCCACCTTCAGTCAAACTTTGCTGTCTGACTTTTAGGTGCCCTGGACTCAGAAATTT
>NW_007726222.1:46171-48857 GCF_000696425.1 Galeopterus variegatus | reverse complement strand
TCAGTTTTTAGTAAAGCTCCCAAACTGGATCTTCTGTTTAGGGTCCAGAGTTTCTCAATGTGTGTTCTCAAATCACCTGCTTTTGGATAACCTGGGGACCTGTTTAAAATGCAGATTTTTGGCAGCTTCCCAGAAAGTGAATCAAGTGCTCAAGAACAGTTTTGAACCCTTGTCAAAACTAATTTTTTTGTTGTTGTTCTTTCAACAAAGTTGGACAGGCTAAATTCTTTACCTGCATCTAATATCTAATTTACCTATTATCCCTGCCCCCTTCCCAGCTGCTGGGCTCCCTGGAATTTGTACTGGTTTTTTCCTCCCACCTTCAGTCAAACTTTGCTGTCTGACTTTTAGGTGCCCTGGACTCAGAAATTTACCCTAGGCTCTCCTGTGTTAAGAACCACAGCAGGCTGTAGGCAGCAGCACCTTCCCCTGCCAAGACCCTAAAGAATCCAGCTGAGCCCAGGCACGGGCAGGCAGAGAGCCTCACCTTAAGAAAACCCTCTAGCAACTACAGGTCTACCCATTTTCTTGGCAATATGGCTCCTGTAGGGTTTCTTTAATACAAAGTCTCCCCTGGTGATGGTTCCAAAACTGAATAAATGTAATCGACAATGTTTCTGGGTATGTAACAATTGAGAAAATCAAGGTATTCCTGAAATATCCCTGCTGGGGAGAGGTCCTGGGTGGTGTGATAATGAGCAAAGCCTGTCTCCGACCCACCTGTATATCCGATGGGGTCTTTCTGTGCAGCTCAGGGAAAAGCCGCCTCCCTCCTGCATATTTAGGCATGTTTGCATGATGGAGAGTGAAATATCCGACAGAGGAAAGGGGCTGGGTTGATCTCGTGCACTTTGGTCACTGACTGTAGGATACCCCTCAAGGTGTAGGGACAGCCCTTAAGGAAGTAGACCATGGTGGTAGTCGTGGTTCCCCTGCTCCCTTCAATTCCTCTGTCTTTAGTTTCTGGTCACTGTTTAGCACAGAGCAGGCTGTCAGGTGAATGCTGGGGAACTACCATGGGCATTGGAGTCTGATATATTGGGTCTGCCATTTACTAGCTACCTTGTGACGATTACTTATTTGAACCCCAGTTGTCTTATCCGTGGAGGAGATTTAGTGCCTATCCTGTAGGATTATTGAGATTGGACGTGTGTTCCAAAGACCTGTGTAAAGTAGGCCTCCATACAAGGTGCTGTTCCTGGTGGCAAAGGACCCTAATGGGACCCCTTGGGGGTCCTGATGTCTAGTTAGGTGGAGACACACCCAGAAATCATGGGGGTCTTTCCTGAACCCTGTTTCATTGTGGAATCAGGATCAGTTTCCTTATAGAAACTGTAACTATGCTATATGTAGCCAATATAAAACAACCATGAACAGGCCTGCAGAGCGAAAACAAGCTGTTGACCAGAACCAATATTGGTTATTTCTGAGTTTTCCTATTATTACATATTTGCTACCAGTTCATTTACTTTGTTGTCTGCAAGTTTTGGGAAAAATTCATGGGGAAAAATTTAAAATTAAGATGATTGTCAGCGCTGACAATTCTTTCCCCATGCAAATTGAGAAAATACTGAAGAAATCCAACTTCAATGACAAAACACCTGGCAAAAGCTCACAGAACTTCAGGATACCATAGGAACAGACTCTTCGTTTTTCAAAAGGGAAAGTGAGGTCCAAGAACATAAAGATTATAACGAAGATGATATAGTCTCTATGCACTTATTATATGCCAGATAGTTTTTGCACACTTCACATAGGGCACTTATTTGATCCTCACAACAACCCAGTGAGGGCTTTCTACTATTGTCCCCATTTTACAGTTGAGAAAATCAAGGTGCAGGAAGGTTAGGTGGCCGGTGGTGGTGTCCAGGCGTGGACACCAGGACAGTGACTGGCCGGGTAGCCCAGCGTTTCCTGTTGCTCTGACTGCCCCACAGGTGGAGGCAAGGCTCCCACTGAGCAGACCGCCCTAAGCCACTTTCCCCATCAGTCCCTGAGCTACGAGTTCCCCTGGAGGGGAGAGGAGGGGCCTCGGACCTGCTTTGAACTTGGCGATGGCGCTGAAGAGCGCAGCGGCCCTCTCGGAGCAGGCGTCGATGAGGCTGACGGTGTCGTGGCCGTTGTGGAACGCCACCTTGCAGAAGGTGCACAGCAGCTCGTGGTCGTTGCGGCAGTACTCGATGATGCGGCTGGACGGGTGGTGGACGCAGATCTTCTCGTCCTGGTCCTCGGGGCTGGTGTCCACGAAGACATGGTCCTGCATGGCCACGTCCGAGTGGAAGGCCTTGAGGCAGTCGTTGCACAGGTTGAGGCGACAGGTGATGCAGCGCTTGTAGGCGATGCGCCGGCTGCGGCAGACCTGGCAGAGGATGGGCCCGGAGGAGCGGTCGAAGCGCCACTTGAGGTAGCCGTGCTGCTGCATGTAGCGCTTGGTGAGGCGCCCGCGCAGGTAGTTCTCGGGCAGGTGCATCTTGTAGCTGTAGGGCATGCAGTGTGAGCGGTCGCACACCGGGCAGATGAGGATGAAGAAGTTCTCGGTGACCTCGGCGTGCTTTTGCAGATGCCGCAGGCACTTCTCACACAGGCTGTGGTGGCAAGGCAGCATAAACGAGTGCAGGCGCAGTCTGTGGCACATGGGGCAGGTGAGATGGTCGACCAGATGGCTGCTGGCTGGCATGGACTTCAC
>NW_007726222.1:43444-45994 GCF_000696425.1 Galeopterus variegatus | reverse complement strand
TGAGGCGCCCGCGCAGGTAGTTCTCGGGCAGGTGCATCTTGTAGCTGTAGGGCATGCAGTGCGAGCGGTCGCACACCGGGCAGATGAGGATGAAGAAGTTCTCGGTGACCTCGGCGTGCTTTTGCAGATGCCGCAGGCACTTCTCGCACAGGCTGTGGTGGCAAGGCAGCATAAACGAGTGCAGGCGCAGTCTGTGGCACATGGGGCAGGTGAGATGGTCGACCAGATGGCTGCTGGCTGGCATGGACTTCACTTCATCGACCTGAGTATCGCTGCTCCCGATCCGCAGAGCAGTCTTGGAGCTGGAAGGAAAAGCAGACAGAGGCCATCAGGAAGCAGGCTCAAGAGCTACCTCGATTCTGCACCTCTGAGAGAACTCCTGGTCACTGAGAGGCCACCCAGTGTGGTGGAGAGGGGGTGGGACAGGGACCCGAGGGCCTGGGTTCTCAATCTGCGGCCACCTTCTTTCAGCTGGGTGACCTCAGGTAATTAGTTAACCTCTCTCCACCTGTTTCCCCTTATAAAATTAGTGCCCATATCATAGAGTTTCTTGAGAAAGTTAAAATTGGATTTAATCCACAAGGACTGAGAGTGGTTCCTGGAACATGGTGAGTTCTCCACAACAGCTTGTTGTTGGTTTTGAGCAAGAGAAAAGTGGCAGAAACTGGACTGGCACTACCAGCTGGGCCTTGGTGTTCTTCTGGGTATCAATAATATCACAAAACACCCCATCAGACAAGGCCATTCCACTCCTGGGATGGATCAAAGCAGAAACAAGACCACTGCATAATGTCTGAACTCACACAAGAACATCATACAAACCACAAAATTGACCAAACATTCCCCCATCCCAGCCAGTGGAAGTGACTGACTCTTACTGATGCTTTTTTTTCCCCCCACCATTTGCAGCTTTACGTTCACTCTGTCCTTCTGCTTTCTAGTTAGGATTTATTAAGGTACCCAAAAGAAGATTTATCCCCATGTCTTCACCTAATATGATCCCCAATCCTATAATAAGTTACCAATGCCTACCTACCAAGGTACCTCACACTTGCTATAGTATATGTTCTCACTTGTTGCAATGAGTCAATAAATCCAATCTTGTCCAACTACGGTGTATTCTTGGTGGTGTTTGTCTGGGAGGCATTGACATTATTATTATTATTATTATTATTGTACATAGGACAAAACACAGGGGAGGGTGGGTAAGTGTCCTTCCAGGACACTAGGAGGTCAATACCTGAGCCAAGCCTAAAACCTGTGTTGTCTGACTACTAGACCCACAGGTAATGGTTGAGGGTCTGGGCTGTAGGGGCAGACTGCATACGATGGAGTTGCACCTTTGAAATGAGTGTTTCTTAACCTGTCCCATCCTGTTTCCTTATCTGTAAATCAAAGCTCACCATGTTACTTTCTTCATGAGGTTTCTATTAATTCTAAATGAGATAATCCATTGTAAGTGGCTAACTTCTGGTACGTAGTAAGCATTCAATAAATGTGTCCACTATGAGGGTACTTCAGAAAGTTCCTGGAAAGATTTGTATTATCTTTTAATTCTGTTTTTCCATGAACTTTTTGAAGTACCTTCATATAACTACTCTTGAAAATAGTGGTCAAATCCATGAAGAGTATGTTTCTACTGTTGTGTGTGTGTGTGTGTGTTAAGATTCTCTATTTGTATAATGTTGGAGACTGATTTCACATATTTAATTGTAAGAACTATGGATGATGTAAAAGCATGCTTACAAATTCAAGTGTATGTTCTAGGAAGTTACAATTAGAGCAAAGGCAGTTATGAAAATAATGAATTAGCTGTGGGAATGGAGATGTAACAGACACAATTTGTGGCTGTTCTTATCTCTTCTTCTTTGTTCACATTAGTAATGTTTGGGTATTGATCTTGCCATTGTGGCTGTGTTCCCTTCTGCTTTTGCCTCCTTGTATTCTCTATATGACCTTGTCTCCTTCCCACTTCTCTAGCCAGGGATCTATGTCTCAGAGCCCAGACATCAAAGGTGCTTCCCAAACATGCTGGAATGGAGTGGCCCTGTGGTGACAGAGAGGGCCCCTTGTGTACACTCTGGCCCTTAGGGATTTGGATGCTGGACTTCAGGTCTGCCAGCCTCAGTGTTCTCAGCTCTGCTTCTCAATCTCCTGCTCGTGCCCTGAAGGGTGTCACCTGAAGACACAGGTCAGTTGTACACGTGGCAGCTGGATGGACTTCTTTAGTTTGATAGAAAGGTAGGATTCTGAGAATCAAGGTATAACATAAGAGGAGACAGCATAAGAAAGTCAGAAAGAGGAAGGGGAGGAGCTACTGAGGAAAGAGAAAGAGAGTGCAGGGCTGAGAGAGGGTTGTCCATGGCCCAGGGAGCTGCAGTCGAGGTGAACAAGGAAGTGAGACACAGTAAGGCAGAGAGAAGTGAATGAGAGCAGGGTAAGGTGGGACCAGCCTGCTGCTGAGCAGGAGGTGATGATGAGGAGCCAGGGCGGCACCGGGTCAGGACCCAGGACAGAGGCCAGGTGGAAGACGAGTGCAAGTGTACTCAG
>NW_007726222.1:37164-42911 GCF_000696425.1 Galeopterus variegatus | reverse complement strand
AGAGAATGAGGCAGTTCAGAGGAGAAAGGAATATGGACACTTCTTTCCATGCCTTAGAATTTCTGGACCTGCATTCAGAATTCCTGCAAACACATATTCATGCAAACACCATGAGAGGGCCATGGGTGGAAAGGAAGATTTAATAAACATCTACTAAGTGCTTAATTGCAAGATGGATCATATTCAATTTATATTTTTCGATCCCATAACAGATTAGGAAACACACATTAATCCTCACACCTACCTGAATTCACTAAACCTTCGCTCACAGAATTGCTTTTCTGACCTTGAAAATCTTCAAACCTGCCTCCCATTTTTCTGCCTTTTCTAATCCTGTCATCTTCTGGTGCTGAACTATGGTTTTTCCTCCTTTAAGAAGTCTGTCCTTACCACTCCAGACTCCCCTCATGTGTGACATAAGACTGGTCTGGCAGAGCAGGAAGAGGACATGCCTGACATGGACGGTTTATACCCCAGATGAGTAACTGAGACCCTAAGTGCCATGACTTCTGGATAGGAAAGAAAAGACCAGCAGGAGTTCATGGGTGTCTGGAGTACTTATACAGGTCGTTGGGGTCAAAAGTGGTCCATGAAAGTTCTTATTTTTCTAATAAATGTTATAGATACCAAGAGTTTTATATCACATAACAGATTACGAAGCACATAAATTAATCCTCATACCTACTATACTATGGCAGGTATTGTTGTCTCCATTTTGCCATATAGCATTTTATTTATTTAGTTTTTAGTGGCTGGCCAGTTATGGGGATCTGAAACCTTGACCTTGGTGTTATAACACTGTACTCTACCCAATTGAGCTAATCAGCCAGCCCCACAGTATGGCATTTTAAAGTTAAGAGCACAAACTCTGGGTTCATATCCTAACTGCCTCATACTAGCTGTGTGATCCTGGGAAATAAAACTCTCCAAGACTCAGTTTCCTCATGGGCACAGTGTGCTTGGGGTGAGGATTAGCTGGGGTCATGCGTGCAGTGCCTGGCAAGTTGCTTAAGCATTAGGAATTAGCTATGACTGTCTTGTACAGATGAGAGAGTTGGGTTCAGAAGAGTGCGGTGGTGGTCATTCATACAGTTAATGGAGCTTAGATTTGGAACTCAAGGTCTATATACAGTTAGTGGCTGTTTAGGAGACACTTAATTGCTACAAAATTCTTGGCCTCCTTTTTTCAGATAGAGGAACGGACTTGGGGGGCACTGTTGCCCTGTGGACCCCACAGCTGGTATGAGGTCCCCAGTTCTCCTGAGCCAATGTGGCCCCTCATTGGGTGCCTGGCACTTACGAGGTACGGATGCTCTTGAGGCGGCCCTTGTGGAATGTGATGGTGGCATTGCGGCAGCAGCGGCTCTCATAGTAGTAGAACTTGACGTTGCTGCTGGCCGTGCAGCAGTACTTGCAGTTGGGATCATTGGCCCAGGAGCAACAGCACCAGTGGCAGTTGGGGCTCTCTGCACAGGTGCAATGACAGCACTGGCAGTTCCGCTCATCCTTGTAAGGGCAGGGGAAACAGGTGCAGTTCCGCTCCGAGGTGAAGATGAACTTGCAGCACAGACAGGAGCATAAGTGAGGACAACATCTCTGCCATGTACAACATGGAGAACAAACACACATAGCAGTCTCCATGGCACCTACATAATTGTCACCTGGCCCCTACTACTCTTGATGCCTCTTCTACCAGAATCCTGCAGTCAGTTCTCCAGTGGAGGGGTCCCTCTTCCCCCTGGTCAGGTCGTCAGCTTGGGGGTTGCAAGAAGTTGACTGTTATGAGGCCTTCACAGGTGGTGTCCGTGCCAGGAAGCTCATGGGCTGGCATTTACATATAGCACCTGAGGGCATTTACTTATGTCACAATCCCTGTCCCCCCCCCCCACCATGTCTCACCATACTGGGTAGATAGGAAGATGAGACCTGGGGGGTGGTGGCAGGTGGGTTGATGGACACTCCATGCTTCCATAGGACCAGATCCAGAGGAGTGGTGAAGCAATGAGCGTCCTGGAGGTTTAGCTGTCACTTGTCACCTCTGGTGTTATGGGGTAGATTTCAGAAGCTATTTCTCCTTGCTTGATGCTTTGCCTGTAATCTGGGCTACTTGACTTCAGGGTATGTCTTCATAGACCGAAAGGTCTGGGTATGATTAATTGGCAAAATAGATTGACATATTTTTTCTCTTTTTGGACTTTTTCTACCTCGTTAGAACTCTTCATTTGGTGAGCAAAGCACAGTGTTTACAAATAATAGCAATTCCACATTTAAAGAGATATCACCATCTGGAGAAAGAATTAAAGGGAAAAAAGATACAGGTTTACTTAGGCACTTCTTTTAGTGGTCATTGATTTTGTCAATCTCTGCATAGTAATTGCTCATTTTTATGAGGCTTCCTGCAGAAGCCTCTGAGTATTCCTGTCTTTTCTCCATCTTCTTGGGGTTTGGCTGAGACTCAAGCCTTGTTTCCTCTACTCCACCCAAATCCCACCTCACTATGCCCCTTTTTTCAAGAGGTGAAGACTGTACATGAGAATCTTTAACTGTTCTGCTAGTACATGCTCAGAATCCCTAGAAAAAAGACCCTATATTTTAGAGGAGAATTTCATTTTTCATTTTATGCAGCTTGCAAAGATTAAAAGATCAGAAATTTCATGGCCATACCACACTGTAGTATGAACACTATCTTATTATTTTTCCAAAAAGAATCGGAAGTCAGAGCTGAATTTGGCTGCAGTTTATTGCATAATTTATCATCTCTCCTTATGATTATCACCTTTATAATAGGAAAGAATATTCCTTGAGTGCTAACTGTGCTAACCACACATTGATTTTAAATTTCTACAAATGAAAATCCTGAATTATAGGGTATGTGCCTTATCTTTTCTGATAGATGCTACTAAGTTACTTACTCAGATAAATGTGCCAGTTTATACTGACACCAGCAATGGATGGGAAACCCCTTTCCCTTACATTTGCCCCAATTCAATTTTATTAATATTCCTCCCCATCCTGCACAGAGGTTTGAGTTTCATTCCTAGATTTATGAATGTGCCAGTTTATACTGACACCAGCAATGGATGGGAAACCCCTTTCCCTTACATTTGCCCTAATTCAATTTTATTAATATTCCTCCCCATCCTGCACAGAGGTTTGAGTTTCATTCCTAGATTTATAGTGCATTTTCATCATTGGTCTCTCAAAGTCCACCTCTTGTGTTTGTTTTTAAAAATTTTATTGAGATATAATTCACTTACCATTACATTTACCAGTGTAAAGTGAACAATTCAATGGTTATCAGTATATTCATCAAATTGTGCAACTGTCACCACTATCTAATCTGGAAACATTTTCATCACCCTCAAAAGACATTCAGTAGCAGTTGCTCCTCATTCCCCCTTTCCCCAGACCTTGGCAAACAATCTGCTTTCTGTATTTATGGACTGGTCTATTCTGGACATTTCATATAAATTGAAGCATATAATATGTGGCTTTTGGGTCTGGCTTCTTTAACTTCACATAATGATTTCAAGCTTCATTCATGTTGTAGCAGGTGTCAGTATTTCATTTTTCTATGGCTGAATAATATTGTATGGATATTCCACATTATGTTTATCCACTATCAGTTGGTGGACATTTGGACTGTTTCCACTTTTTGGCTGTCATAAATAATGTCGCTGTGAGCATTTGTGTACACGTTTTCGTATAAACGTATGTTTTCACTTATCATGGGTATATACCTAGGAGTGAAATTGCTGGGTCATATCGCAACTCTTATGTTGAACTTTTCGAGGAAATGACAAACTTTTCCAAAGTGGCTGCACAACTTTGCACTCCCACCAGCAGTGCATGAGGGTTTTAGTTTCTAAACATACTTACCCAAACTTGCTAGTGTCCTTTCTTAATTTTATTTTTTTATTATGGCCCTCATAATAGGTATAAAGTGGTAACTCATTGTGGTTTGGATTTGAATTTCCCAGCTGGTGAATAATGTTGAGAATTTTTTCATGTGACCATCTGTATATCTTTTTAGGAGAAATGTCTATTTAAATCCTTTGCCCATTTTGAAATTGAGTTATTTGTCTTTTTATTGTTGAATTGTAAAAGCTCTTTTTTTAATTTAAAAATTTAATTGTGTGTATTTGTGGGATACAGTGTGTTGTTTCAATACATGTATGTTTGTACAATAATTCATTTAGGGTAAATACATGTCCCTGCCTTGAACATTTATCTTTTCTTTGTGGTGATTGAGGTCAGGATCCTCTACTCTAGCCAGAAATATGTGATATAATATTATTAGCTCTAGTCAGCCTAGAACACCAGAATATAAGAGCTGTTTATATGATCTGGATACTAGACTCTTACCAGATACATGATTGAAATTATTTCCTCCATTCTATGGGTTGTCTTTTAATTTTTTAATAGTGTCCTTTGAAGCACCAAACTTTTTAATTTTGAAGTCAAATTGATCTCTCTCTATTTTTTGTAGCTTGCCATTTTAGTGTCATGTAAGAAACTGCTACCTAATCTAAGGTCATGAAGATTTACACTTATGTTCTATCGTAATAGCTTCATAGTTTGAGCTCTTACACTTAGGTTTTCGATTTATTTTGAATTAATTTTTGTATTTGGTGGAAGGTAGAGGCCCGATTCTATTCTTTTGCATGTGGATATCCAATTCTTCCAGCAACATTTGTTAAAAAGACTGCTTTTTCCCACTGAATGGTCTTGAAAACCTTGTTGAAAATCAGTTGACCATAGGAATACGTGTCATTAGTGAACTCTGAATTTTATTCTTTTGATCTATATGTCTATCCTTATGCCAACCACACCGTCTTGATTACTACAGTTGTGTGGTAAGTTTTAAAATTGTAAGTGTGAGTTCTCCATTTTTGTTTTTCTTTTAAGATTGTCCATGGGGCCGGCCCGGTGGCGCACTGCTATAGTGCGTGTTTTAAAATTGTAAGTGTGAGTTCTCCATTTTTGTTTTTCTTTTAAGATTGTCCATGGGGCTGGCCTGGTGGCGCACTGCTATAGTGCGTCACTTGGGAAGTGCGGCGGCGCTCCCACCAAGGGTTCGGATCCCACATACAGACCGGTTCCCGCTCACTGGCTGAGCGAGGCGCGGGAGCAACACGCGCGGGAGCAACACCAAGGGCTGCGATCCCGTTGCTGGTCCCAGTCCGGTACGGGGGCGACACTGAGGGTTGCGATCCGTTGCCGGACACGGAAAAAGACAAAAAAAAGATTGTCTTGCAAATTCTGGGTTCCTTGTATTTCCATATAAAATTTTAGGATGGCTTGCGTGGTCCACACCATGGCAGTATCCTAAAGGAGTCAGCTTGGGCTGCCCTCTCCGAGTTGGCAGGGCCGCTGGAGGGAGAGCTGCTGGCAAGGCCACAGCTGCGAGCACTTGCTGCAACCAGAAGGGCTGCCTGCCTCGGCTTTGTGCCTTTTGCCTTCTCTTTCGATATTTTAGTTAGCGTGGCAGTTCTCTGAATTCCCAAAAGCTTATAAAAATAACACAAATAATTATGCAGTCCTTGAACTAAACATTCCCACAGAGGATCCGAGTAAATTGGACAATTCAAAATTATCCCCTTATGATAAATTGACCACAACAACACATGTTCCAAAAGCACCGCTCACGACTAAATATGAGCTGCAGCCTAATGTAAGTTGGAAAACATCATTTACTGAAGGTTATGTTAATGGCAAGAGAATGATTGGCATTAATGAGAAATTAT
>NW_007726222.1:28936-36164 GCF_000696425.1 Galeopterus variegatus | reverse complement strand
CCTGCAGAGAAAAAACTAAATAAAAGGCATTGTCTCATGCTCTACTGTGCTCCAGCTGCAAAATGCTGACAGCCTGCAGAGAGAGAACAAGCATACTGATGCACTGAGGTCTCTGTCTGTGTTTTTTATTTTCGCCGGCTTCCTCATCCCTCTTTCAAGGACCTGCAAACTTGACTGGAGCTGGTCTCCGGCAGATGACCTCTACTGCTTTTGTACAAAAGTCCATTAAATTCTTGATAGAGATTGTACTGAATCTGTAGATCAATTTGGGGAGTATTGTCATCGTTAAGTTTTCCAATCCATGAACACAGGATGTTTTCCCATTTATTTAGGTCTTCTTTAATTTCTTTCAACAATACTTTATAGTTTTTAGCTTGCAGGTCTTACACTTCTATGGTTAAATATATTCCTAAATATTTTATTCTTTTGATGCTATTGTAAATATAATTGTTTTCTTAATTTTATTTTTGAATTGCTCACTGTTAATGTGTAGAAATACAATTGGTTTTTCTATATCAACCTTGTATCCTGCAACCTTGCTGAATGAACACATTTATTAGCTCTAATCTTTTTAAAATTGATTTTAAAAGGATTTTCTATATATATAACTTCATGTCATCTGTGAATAGAGATAATTTTACTTTTTCTTTTCCAATCTGGATGCTTTTTTTTTTTCTTGCCTAATCATTATAGTTAGATCTTCTGGTACAATGCTGAATAGAAGTGGCAGGAGTGGATAGCCTTGTGTTGCTCCTAATCATAGGGGAAAAACTTTTAGTTTTTCACTGTTAAGTATGATATTAGCTATTGGTTATTCACAGACGTCCTTTATCAGGTTCAGGATGTTCTATTCCTAGTTTATTGAATGTGTGTGTATGTGTGTGTGTGTGTGTGTGCATGTGTCATGAAAGGGTGTTGAATTTTGTTAGATTCTTTTTTTTTGCATCTATCATGGTTTTTGCCCTTTTTTATATTTTTCCTATTTTCTATTTTTTTCTATTAATATTAATATGGTATATTACATTGTTTGATTTTTATATGTTGAATCAATCTTGCACTGATATAAATATAAATTCTACTTGGGTATGATGTAGTTTTGTATTTTGTTAAATTTGATTTGATAGTATTTTGTTGAGGAATTTTGTGTCTATATTTATAAGGAATATTGGTCTGTAGATTCTTTTCTAGTCATGTCTTTTGTTTGGTACCATAGAATGAGTTAGCAAGTATTTCCTTCTTTTCTATTTTTTTTGAAGAGTTTGTGAAGTATTGGCATTAATTTTTCTTTAAACATTTGGAAGAATTCACCACTAAAATCATCTTGTCTGGTCTCTTCTCTGTGGAGTTTTTGATTATTAACTGAATCTCTTTACTCGATATAGGCCTATTAAGATTGTCTATTTTTTTTTTCTTTTTTTCTTTTTTTTTTTTTGTCTTTTTCCATGTCTGGCAACGGATCGAACCCTCAGTGTCGCCCCCACACCGGACTGGGACCGACAACGGGATCGCAACCCTCGGCGTTGCTCCCACGCCTCACTCAGCCAGTGAGCGGGAACCGGTCTGTATGTGGGATCCGAACCCTCGGGCGGGAGCGCCGCCGCGCTTCCCAAGCAGCGCACTATCCAGTGCGCCACCGGGCCGGCCCCCTTTTTGTCTTTTTTACTGACTGGTAACGGGATTGCAACCCTCGGTGTTGCGCCCGCACCGCGCTCAGCCAATGAGCGGGAACCGGTCTCCACATGGGATCCGAACCCTCAGCGGGAGCGCCGCCGCGCTCCCAAACGGTGCACTCTTCAGTGCGCCACTGGGCCGGCCCAAGATTGTCTATTTTTTTTCAGGTTGGTTTTGGTAGTTTGTGTCTTTCTAAAAATGTTTCCATTTCATCTAGGTAATCTAATTTGTTAGTGTACAGTTGTTCATAGCATTCCCTTATAATCCTTTTTATCTCAGTAAGATTAGTACTAACATACCCTCTTTCATTCTCAGTTTTAGTGATGTCTTTTCTCTCTTTTTCATGGTAAATCTAGCTAGATGTTTGTAAATTTTGTTGATCTTTTCAAAGAACCAGTGTTTGGTTTTGTTCATTTTCAGTACTATATTTCCATATAATAGTACATTGATTTCTGCTATAACCTTTATTATTTCTTTCCTTCTGCATGCTTTAGGTTTAGTTTGGTTTTGCTTTTCTAGTTTATTAAATTGAAGGGTTAACTTGTTAATTTGAGATCTTCATTTTTAAGTAGGACTTTATAGCTATAAATATCTCTCTGAGGTCCTGCTTTGGCTGCATACCATAAATTTTGATATGTTATGTTTTAATTTTAATTTGTATCAAAGCATTTATTTTATAATTTCCCCTGTGATTTCTTCTTTGATCCATTGGTTATTTAGTAGTGGTTTTAAATTTCCACATATTTTTTTTTCCTTTTTGTCTTTTTTTGTGACCGGCAACGGATCGCAACCCTCAGTGTTGTGCCCGTACAGGACCGGGACCGGCAACGGGATCGCAACCCTTGGTGTTGCGCCTGCACCTCGCTCAGCCAGTGAGTGGCCGGTCTGTACGTGGGATCCGAACCCTCGGCGGCAGCGCTGCCGCGCTCCCAAGTGGTGCACTGTAGCAGTGCGCCACCGGGCCGGCCTATAAATTTCCACATATTTTTGAATTTCTTAAATTTCCTTCTGTTACTGGTTTGGAATTTCATTTCACTGTGGTCTGAGAACATACTTTGTATGTTTTCAATCCTTTGAATTTATTGCAATTTGTTTTAAGACCTAACATATGATATATCCTGGAGAATTTTTCCTGTGCATTTGAAAAGAATATTTATTTCACTATTGTTGGATAGAGTATTCCAGTTTTGTTAGATCTAGTTTGCTTTTATTGTTGTTCACATCTTCTGTTTTTTTTACTGATCTTGTGTTGAGTTTTGTCCATTATTAAAAGTAGGCTACTAAAATCTCAAATATTATTGTTGGATTTTCTATTTCTCCCTTCAATTCTGTAAGTTTTTGCTTCCTATATTTTGGGACTCTGTTGTTAGGAGATATATGTTTATTATTGCTATATCATTTTGATGGATTGACTCTTTTATTGTAATAAAATACCCTCTGTCTCTAGTAAAAAAAACTAAACTAACAATTTTTGTCTTGAAATATATTTTGTCTTTTTGGTTACTGTTTGCACAATATGTCTTTTTTGATTCTTTTACTTTCAGCCTATTTGTGTTTTGAATCCAAAATTATTCTCTTGTAGATATCCAACAGTTAGATCTTTAAAAAATCTATTCTGCCAACATCTTTCTTTTAATTGGAGAGTTTAATTTATTCACATTTAATGGAATTTATATCTGCCATTTTTCTATTTATTTATTGTATGTCTTACATCTTTTTTTTGTTACTCAGTTCCTCCATTATTGCATTCTTTTGCATTAAATAGATGTTTTCTAGTGTACCATTAAACCTCCCCATTTTTAAAAAGATATGATTTGTAACTATTTTATTTTTCCTGAGATTACCATCAGTACCATCTTAATTTCTAACAACTTAATTCTAATTGTCGCCAACTTAATTTCAATAGTATGCAAAAACTTTTCTCTTATATAGTCAATTTCCCCTTTTGTTTGTGCTGTTATCATAAAAAAATACAAATTCATACATTATATGCCTACCAATATAGACTGACAATTATTGAATTATGTAGTTATCTTTTAAGCCACATAGGAAAAAATTATAAGCAAAAAAAAATACTTTTATATTTTAAAAAATATTTATTGTATAGTTACTGATGTATAGTTTAAATGTGTGTCAAATAACAGTTAGATCAAAGCAAAAATACAAATAAAATTGCTGAATTTCTTAAGGATAAAAATAATGAAAGCATGACATATTACAGTCTATTGGATACAGGTAAGGCAGTTTTCAAAGGGAAATGTATAGCATTAACTATCTTTATCAATGAAATTGAAAAGCAGAAGTGAGTTAAAGGCCCAATTCAAAAACTTGTAAAAGAATAATAAAGTAAACAAAAAGGCAGGGGGATAGAAATTAATAAAAGGAAAAGCAGAAATTAATGATTTAGAGAACATAAAGTAACAAGTAGATAAATCCAACAGCTGATTCTTTGAAAAAGAAATTAACCATGTTGACAAAACACCCACAAATCTAACAGAAAAAAAATGGAGAAAGTGCAAATGCACAAAGTTAAAAATAACAAAAAAGGAATAATCAAGACAGAAATTAAGTAGAATAATTAAGTAATAAATTAAGTAAAAATGAAGTAGAAATTTTAAGGAAATTGTATTGGACTATTGTGCATAACTCTGCAAATTAATTTTAACCCTAAATGAAATGGACAACTTTCTAGGAAAATGCAATTTACCAGATTGATCCCAGTAGTAACAGAAAATCTAAACAGATGAACTGTCATAGGATGAGTAGAGAATATAATAAAATTACTCCCTCACAAGTAAGCACCAGGCCCACATAGTTGTTACAGGGGAATTCTGACAAGCCTTCAAAGATTAGAGAATACTATGTGACATGAACAATTATAGAGGATATAAAAAGAAAGAAAACTCCCTAACTCTTTTTATGCGGCCAAAATGAAGTCATGAATCCTAACCTGACAAAGATTGCACCAAAAGAAGAAAACTAGAGCCAATCTCATTTAATGCAACACCAATGCAAACCTTTCAATAAAATATTCAACAGGGGCAGCCCCTGCTGCCCAAAGAGGCCTGAGAGCTGCCAGGCCCACATGCCCCAAGCCAGCAGCCCTGGAACAAGCAGGCACCATGCCACAGGATCCCCCAGCCTAGGCCACTCCCTGCTACCCAGAGAAGCCCGAGAGCTGCTGGGCCCACATGCCCTGAGCCAGCCGTACTGGAACAGGCAGGCATGGTGCTGCAGGACCCCCAGCCCAGGCCAGTGCCCGCCACCCAGAGAGGCCCAAGAGCTGCCAGGCCCACATGCTCCAAGCCAGCCACACTGGAATAGGCAGGCACCATGCTGCAGAACTCCCAGTCCAGGCCACTACCTGCTACCCAGAGGGGCCCAAGAGCTGCCAGGCCTACATGCCTTGAGCCAGCCGCACTGGAATTGGCAGGCACTGTGCTGCAGGACCCACAGCCCAGAGAGGCTTGAGAGCTGTCAGGTCCACAAGCCCTGAGCCAGCAGTGCCAAACTGGCAGTCCCTACAGGATCTAGGCCAGATATCAGGGTGGAATGAGTGGACTGTGAAACCCCCTGCAAAAATGATCAAACACCAAAGGAAAGATACCAGAAATATGAAAAATTAAAAAAGTATGACACCACCAAAGGAAAATAATAACTATCAAGCTCTAGATCCTATAACAGAACAGGAAGTCCTTGACATGACTGACAAGGAATTTTGAGCAACAATTCTAAGGAAGTTAAATGAGATACAAGAAAACTCAATCAGACAACACAATGAAATGAGAAAAAGTATACAGAAGATGAAAGAAGAAATGTACAAAGAGATCAATGCCCTGAAAAAAGAATGTAGCTGAGCTGTGGAGCTGAAGAATTCATTCAATGAAATAAAAAAACAAAACAAAACAAAACCAAAAAAAAAATGTAGCTGAGCTGTGGAGCTGAAGAATTCATTCAATGAAATAAAAAAACAAAACAAAACAAACAAACAAACAAAAACCAGAGAGCTTAACCAGCAAGCTAGATCAAACAGAAGAGAGAATTTCTGACCTTGAAGACAGCCTGTTTGAAATAACACAAGTGGACAAAAAAAAAAAAAAAGACTTAAAAAAATCTAAGAGATAACAGACAGCCTTAAGTGCTCAAATTTCTGAATCATGGGTATTCCAGAAGGGGAGGAAAAAGGAAATGGCATTGAAAACATATTCAACAAAATAATAGCAGAAAATTTCCAAGGTATAGGGAAAGATGCAGATCTTTGGATTCAGGAGGCTCAAAGATGCCCAAACATATTCAACCCAAAAAGGTCCTCTCCAAGACATATTATAGTTAAATTGGCAAAACTCAAAGACAAAGAGACAATCTTAAAAGCTGCTAGAGAGGTGTCACATCACCTATAAGGGAGCCCCAATCAGACTAACACCTGACTTCATTGGAAACCCTAAAAGCCAGAAAGGAATGGGATGATATATTCAAAATACTAACAGACAAAAATTGCCAGCCAAGAATACTTTACCCAGCAAGACTATCCTTCTGAATTGAAGGACAAATAGTATATTTCTCAGACAAAAACTGTGGGAGTTTACTACCCACGACCAGTCCTACAAGAAATTCTCAAGGGAGTACTAGATTTGGTTCCTGAAAACAACCATCACTGCCATAAATACTCAAAAGAATAATACTTACCAGTAAAATAAAAATGCTAACAATAAGGAGAAAAAATAGTTTACCTATCACCCCAAGAAACCAGCAAACACAGAACACAAACACTAAATCAGAAAGAAAGGAACAAAAGATACTTAAGACATCCCAACAAAAATCAATAAAATGCCAGGAGAAATCAACACCTTTCAATAATAACTCTAAATGTGAAAGGTTTAAATTCCCCACTCAAAAGACAAAACTGACTGACTGGATTAAAAAGGTGGACCCAACAGTATGCTGCCTTCAACAGACTCACCTCACTTGTAAAGACACACATAGACTAAGAGTGAAAGGATGGAAAAAGATATACCATGCAAATAGAAATGAGAAATGAGCTAGAGTAGCTATTCTTATAGATAAAACAGACTTTAAGCCAAAAACTGTAAAAAGAGATAAAGAAGGCCACTGTATAGTGGTAAAAGGATCTATCCATCAAGAAGACATAACAATCATAAATATCTATGCATCCAACATTGGAGCAGCCAGATTTATAAAGCAAACACTATTAGACCTAAAGAATGAGATGGACACTAACACCATAATAACTGGGGACCGGATTACCCCACTCATCATTGGACAAATCATCTAGTCAAAAAATCAATAGAGAAACACAAGATCTAAACACTTTAGACCTATTGGACTTAGCAGATATCTACAGAACATTACATCCAACAACCTCAGAATATTCATTCTTTTCATCAGTGCCAGGAACAATCTCCAGGTTAGACCACCTGTTAGGTCACAAATCAAGTCTCAAGCAATTAAAAAAATTGTAATTATTCCATGTATTTTTTCAGATCACAATGGATTAAAATTAGAAATCAATAAGAAACGAAACTGTGGAAACTATACA
>NW_007726222.1:26256-28609 GCF_000696425.1 Galeopterus variegatus | reverse complement strand
TAAATTTGTGGACAAATACAAACTACAAAAACGGAACCAAGAAGATATAGAAAATCTGAATAGACCAATAACAAAAAAAAAAAAAAAAAAAGAGATTGAAGCTGTCATCAGAAGTCTCTCAACAAAGAAAAGACAAAGACTGGATGGGTTCACTGCAGAATTCTACCAAACCTTCAAAGAGGAATTGATACCAATTCTCTGCAAACTATTCCAAAAGATTGAAACACAGGCCATTCTCCCAACCTAATCCTATGAGGCAAATATTACCCTAATACCAAAACCAGGAAAATACACAACACAAAAAGAAAACTACAGGCCAATAACCTTAATGAATACACACAAAAATCCTCAATAAAATATTAGCTAACAGAATACAGCAACACATACACAAAATTAATACATCATGATCATGTGGGATTCATCCCAGGGATGCAAGGTTGGTTCAACTTATACAAATCAATAAATGTGATACACCACATCAATAAAATCAAAGACAAAGATCATATGGTCATCTCTATAGATGCTGAAAAAGCATTTGACAAAATTCAACATTTGTTCATGATAAAGACTCTCTACAAGTTAGGTATAGAAGGAAAGTATCTCAACACAGTTAAAGCCATATATGACAAACCCACTGCAAATATCATCCTGAATTGGGAAAGCTGAAAGCTTTTTCCTTAAGAACAGGAACTAGACAAGGATGCCCACTCTCACCACTCCTATTCAGCATAGTGTTGAACGTTCTAGCCGGAGCAATCAGGGAAGAGAAGGAAATAAAGGGCATCCAGATTGGAAAAGATGAAGTCAAACTGTCCCTGCTTGCAGATAATATGATCCTATATATTGAACAGCCTAAAGCCTCTGCAAAATAATTCTTAGAGTTGACAAACAATTTCAGCAAAGTTGCAGGTTACAAAATCAACACACAAGAATTAGTAGTAGTTCTATACTCCAACAGTGAACATGCAGAAAAACAAACCAAGAAAGCTAGCCCATAAGCAAAGCCACCACAAAAAATAAAATACTTAGGAAAAAGTTAACCAAGGATGTGAAAAATCTGTATGATGAGAACTACAAATCACTGTTCAGAGAAATTAAAGAGGACACAAGAAGATGGAAAGATATCCCATGGTCTTGGATTGGAAGAATTAACATTGTGAAAATGTCCATAGTATCCAAAGTGATCTACAAATTCAATGCAATCTCCATCAAAATTCCAATGACATTTTTCTCTGAAATGGAAAAAACTATCCTCACACTTATATGGAATAACAAAAGATCACAAATAGTCAAAGCAATTCTGAGCAAAAAACAAACAAACAAACAAACAAAAAACAAAAAAGCTGAGGCATAACACTACCAGACTTAAAGTTATACTACAAAGCTATACTAACCAAAACAGCATGGTACTGGCATAAAAATGGACACATGGATCAATGCAATAGAATAGAGAATCCTGCACCTATAGCCATCTGATCTTTGACAAAGGCACCAAGTCTATGCACTAAGGAAGAGACTGCCTCTTCAACAAATGGCGCTGGGAAACTGGATATCCACATACAGGAGCATGAAACTAGACCCATACCTCTGACCATATACCAAACTCAACTCAAAATGGATTAAAAAATTAAATATACACCTTGAAACAATAAAACTCCTTAAAGAAAACATTGGGGAAACACTCCAGGAAGTAGGATTGGGTACAGACTTCATGAATATGACCCCAAAAGCACAGGCAACCAAAGGAAAAATAAACAAATGTGATTATATCAGACTAAAAAGCTTCTGCACAGCAAAAGAAACAATTATCAGAGTTAAAAGACAACTGTGTGGGAGAAAATATTTGCAAAAAATCATCTGTCAAAGGATTAATATCCAGAATATACAAGGAATTCAAACAGCTTTACAGCAAAAAAACAAGTAACCCAACTAAAAAATGGGCAAGGGAGTTTAATTTCTCAAAGGAAGATATATGAATGGCCAACAGACACATGAAACAATGCTCAACATCATTCAGCATTTGGGAAATGCAAATCAAAGCCACTTTGAGATACCATCTCACTCCAGTTAGGATGGCTAATACCCAAAAGACTGAGAATGATAAATGCTGGTGAGGTTACAGAGAAAAAGAAACCCTCCTACACTGTTGGTGGGACTGCAAAATGGTGCAGCCTTTATGGAAAATGGTTCGGAGGTTCCTCAAACAATTAGAGATAGATCTACCATATGACCCAGCTATCCCACTGCTGGGAATATACCCAGACGAATGGAAATTATCATGCTGAAGGGATATCTGTACTCCCATGTTTATTGCATTTATTTGCAATAGCCAAGAGTTGGAACCAGCCCAAAT
>NW_007726222.1:25018-26021 GCF_000696425.1 Galeopterus variegatus | reverse complement strand
CCAACTATTCCACTGCTGGGAATATACCCAGAGGAATGGAAATCATCATGCTGAAGGGATATCTGTACTCCCATGTTTATTGCATCTATTTACAATAGCCAAGAGTTGGAACCAGCCCTAATATCTATCGTCAGATGAGTGGATACAGAAAATGTGGTATATCTATGCAATGGAATACTACTCTGCTATAAAAAAGAATGAAATGCTACCATTCACAGCACATGGATGGACTTAGAAAAAATTATATTAAGTGAAATAAGTCAGGCACTGATAGAGAAATACCACATGTTCTCACTTATTTGTGTAAAAATAAATAAATAAATACACACACAAATGGGGGGCAGGCAGGGATGAAGACACAACAATCACAATTCCTTGAACTTGTTAAGGCAAGTGAACAGATATGATGTTGATGGGTGGGAGGGGGGAGAGGGAGAGAGGAGGGAGGAATCGGTAAAGGGACACAAAAGTCAACTACATTGTACATTGATAAAATAAAAAAACCCACCAATAATATAGGAATTTATAGTTACTTGCTTTATATGATAAAATGCAAATATTTCAGCCCCAAAGCAGTATAATATTTGAAAATACTAGATGGTTTCTAGAAAATGTCATAAAAGGCAATAATGCTCACTAACATCCCCTGCTATTTAACCTGGTATTATAGGTACAAGACAAGTCAATGTACCTGAACAGGAGAAAGTACTTAAAGAAACAGTAATTGGAAAGACACAGGAAAGGCATAAGCAACAAAAGCGAAAATAGACAACTGGGACTACATAAAACAAAAAAGCTTCTGCATAGCAAAGGAAGCAATCAAGAGAAAGTAAAGGCAACCTACAGAATGGGAGAAAATATTTGAAAACCATGTATCTGATAAATGATTTATATCCAAAATATAGAAGGAACTCAAACAACTCATTAGCCAGCAAACAAATAATTTGATTAAAAAATGGGCAAAGGACTTGTATGTGTAGACATTTCTCCAAAGAAGACATAC
>NW_007726222.1:24250-24711 GCF_000696425.1 Galeopterus variegatus | reverse complement strand
TCCAGCAATCCCACTTCTGGGTCTGTATTGAGGGAATTGAATCAGGATCTCAAAAAGATATTTACACTCCCATGTTCATTGTAGCATTGTTCACAATAGCTAAGATACAGAAGAAACCTAAATATCCATTGTTGAATGAATAAAGAAAATATTATTCAGTCAGAAAAGGATGAAATCCTGTCATTTACAACAACATGGATGAATCTGGAGAACATTATGCTAAGTGAAATAAGCCATACAGAAAGGAACAAATACTACATGATGCCACTTATATGATGAATCTAAAATGGTTAAACTCATCGTTGCAGAGAGTGGAATTATAGTTGCCAGGAAGGAGGATGTGGGGAGGTATTAGTCAAACACTACAAAGTTTCACTTATGCAAGATGAATAAGTTATAGATATCTACTGTATATCATAGTTAACAATATCCTAAGAGGGTAGATCTTATTATTTTTTTTT
>NW_007726222.1:22401-23737 GCF_000696425.1 Galeopterus variegatus | reverse complement strand
GTGGGGAGGTATTAGTCAAACACTACAAAGTTTCACTTATGCAAGATGAATAAGTTATAGATATCTACTGTATATCATAGTTAACAATATCCTAAGAGGGTAGATCTTATTATTTTTTTTTATAACTAAAAAAAAGATGTGATAAAACTTTTGGAAGTGATGGATAGGTTTATGGCGTAAATTGTGGTGGTGATGGTTTCACAGGTGTGTCATTTAACATGTTCCTCCATCCCCTGCATTTTCTAATGATTGTTTGCTGGATCCTGAAGCTTGTTCTCTCTCAGGTCAGATTTGGCTTAAGACATATAAGGTCTTACCACAGGAGGCCTATTATGTCTGATCATCTCCCAGTGACATTAGCAGACATTGACGATCATATGCTAGATCCATTTTTTAAATAGGGGTTTGCAAAGTACCACATTGTAATTGTTTTATCCCCTTTTTATTTTCTAGCTGGGATACTTCAACAGACAGAAATGTTCTCTTCTCAGCTATTTATGGTTACCCTGAGGAACTATGCACACAGGAAAGACAGGATAAATGCTATTGACTCTTCCCTTTTACTTACTAGTTTTAGAAAAAAAGATATCAAATCTTTGCCTCTGATACAAAGTACAAATCTTTTCCAGTTTGTCATTTGTCTTTCTACTTGGTTTATGGGGTTAGTGTTTTGAGGGTTTTTTTTGGTTTTATTTTTCTGTCATTAGTACTTCATATTGCAACATAAATATCTCCCTATGTTTATGCATTAAGCAACATTTTAATAAGCTAATCCATTATATGAAAGTAACAGTGTGTACAATTGTCTTGAATTTGTAGAATATTTAAATATTTGCAAAATATTCACAATTATACTTTTCCCTCTTTTTTTGGATTATTTCCTTACAATATGTCCTAGAATTTGGATTATATGGGAAAAGTACATTAACTTCTTGATGATTCTTATTATGTATAACTAAAAGTGGTCAACAGTTTACATTATTCAACCAGTTCTAGTTTTGATATCAAAATTACACTTTAGCATTTAAATAAGCTTTATAGAACTTGTGGGTGGGGGAGAATGTGGGAAAAAAAAAACAGTATTGGAAAATGAGAAAAATTTAAACAGTACCCATGGGAAACAATATGAAAAAATAACATCTCTCATAGTTTTTAAATCCTAAGGTATGTTTCATATAACTAATTCAGTAGAAAAAAATAGTTTTGTTTAAACTTTCTACTCTCTAAAACCTTAACATCTGTATGTTCTATTTTATCCATTTGTATTTGAAAAATAGGAAAATAACAACCAAAATCACATTCCATGCAGATTAGTAATGAAAAGTGCTTATGTGAA
>NW_007726222.1:16730-21922 GCF_000696425.1 Galeopterus variegatus | reverse complement strand
AGGAAAATAACAACCAAAATCACATTCCATGCAGATTAGTAATGAAAAGTGCTTATGTGAATTTTTTTATGGAATTGTTAAAATGCACACAAAATAATGGAAATCATTATGTTGAAGGGATACCTGCACTTCCATATTCATTGCAGCTCTATTTATAATAGCCAAGATATGGTACCAACCTAAATGTCCATGGATTTTTTATGGAATTGTTAAAATGCACACAAAATAATGGAAATCATTATGTTGAAGGGATACCTGCACTCCCATATTCATTGCAGCTCTATTTATAATAGCCAAGATATGGTACCAACCTAAATGTCCATGGATGGACAACTGGATAAGGAAAATGTGGTATGTATACACAATCGAATACTACTCTGCTATAAAAAAGAATGAAATTCTGCCATTTGCAGCAACATGGATGAGCCTGGAGAAAATTATGTCAAGTGAAATAAGTCAGGCACAGGACGAGAAATATCACATGTTCTCACTCATAAGTGGGAGCTAAGAAATAAGGAAGGAAAACCACCACAATAATACGTTGAAGTTTGAGAAGAGAACAGAACTGTGGTTACTACAGGTGGGAAAGGGGGAGGGGAGGAGTTAGGGAAAAATTGGGTAATAGACACAAAGAATAATTACGTTTCATAATGATGAACATGCTAATAGTACTGATTTGATCATCACATATTATACACAAATACTGATAGTCAACGCTGTACCCCACAAATATGAATATTCAATTGAACAGTTTATGTACATTTCCTGTAACCATATGTAAATTTACTCACTTTTGCTTATAATATGAGAAATGCAAAGTAAAACTATACTTCACAGTTTTTTGCCCATCAGATTACCAAAATCAGAAAAAATTGAGAACATATTCTGTTGACAAAGCTCTAGGGGAACAGAAGTTCTCATATATTACTGGTGAGAATGTTAAATGGCACAAGCCCTGTGGAAGGGAATTTGACAAAACTCTCAATATTACATTTGCCTGTTGACTCAATAATACCATTCCTAAGAATCTCTCCCAAATATACACTAACAAAAATACAAAATGATTAATTCACAGGACTATTCATTATGGCTCTATTTGTAATAGCACAAAACTAGAGACAATAAGAAAATCCGCCAATAGGAACTGATAAAATAAACTAATGTACATCCATATAGTGGTGTCTAATGCAGCTGTTACAAGAATGGGAAAGACCCCAGTGTACTGTTCTAAACTGATTTTTAAGATATATTATTGAGTAAGAAAAGCAAGATGTAGAAACGTGCATATAATATTCTACAATTAATCTCAGGAAAGGTCTTAAGTCTGGTTTATGTTTTCATATGATATGGAAATATAAACCCAAAGCTAAGATTTATGAGAGAAGGCAGGAACAGGGTGGAAGGGACTATATATTTCAGTTTATAAAACTGGTTTTAAAACCATTGAAGCATTTTACATAATTGTAAAACAGAAGTAAACTAAAAAGGGCAACTCTAAAAATTAAAGCAAAATGAAAGAAATGAACCTAATTATAAATTGAGTTGGTAGCATGCCCATACAAAGAGGAATTATTTTGAGTTAGCTTAATACACAATAATTTGGCTGTACATCCCTAGTGGGGCTTATACCTAAGGACAAACAAAACAAAATAAAGAGAAGTGCTAAGTTTCATAAAATATTGTGATGATAGTGTGGGTATTGTTATTCTGAAAATGTTGTGCACGTATTGTACAATAAAGCAAATGAGGAATTACGTTGATACCAGTGAGAATCAGAATTTCTGGCATGGAAGAAAGTACATACAGATGGATGACTGTTGAAGTCTAGAAAACCTGGTAGTCCCAAATTTGAATGGGAAATATCAATTTTAACTCATACTGTATTTATGAAAATAAGTATGCCTAACTCTGTCCACAGAAAAGGCCCAGAGACCATGACTTATCCAGTAGTAATGGGCCCTCTTATCTCCCAGACTGTGGTCTCTAAATTTCACTAAAGGGAACTAAGGCTCTTTTCCAGATCTGGGCAGGAAGTGTAAAATAAATATGGGCTTAGTTCTATATTTCACAACACTCAGCAGGTCCCCTCTGGCACCAGTTTATTTAGCTTTGCTAGAGTATATATAGGACAGGAAGGACAGCAGGGCAAGGTCAGGTGTGACGGGTCAGGTGTGATGGGTCAGGTGTGACAGCTCAGGCGTGACAGAATGAGACCAAATGAGCTGGTGTAGTGATGCTGTGGTGTGCTGCCTGGGCACCTTGGTAGGTCTGAGACACTCTTTCTTCCAGTTGCTTGGAATGTTGGTTACTTACAGCTCATAGCTGAATCTTTCTCTGGGGATTGCTCTCAGTTGGAGGGGAGCTGTCTGTACCAAGATTATTCCCCTATTCAGGGAGCAGCCCTGCCTAAATTGGGACAACTTTAAAGGCCATTCCAGCTACCACGGAGGTCCTGTTAGATTGGCTGAGGTCTACAGTTGTAACTATATTACAGTTTAGCTTTTTCCTCTGAGCAATCCTATTTGCCTCACTCCCCAAGAGCATTCCCCAGGAAACCTCCTGTATGCAAATCTCCATCTCACAGTCTGTTTCTTGTGGAGCCTAGACCAAGAAAAGGGGTATGGGCTCTTCCCAGCTTATAAGCTCCATTCCCCATGTAAGCCAATGTCTTTTATTTCATTTCATAGGAATAGCTTCCAGGGATCCTAGCAAGGTACATGCTCAGTTAAAACAATGCATTGCATTCAGAGAAGCTCAAACTATGGATTCCCATTAGGCATTTATAGTTCATTCACAGTGCTCCCAGACAAGGTGTAGTTTGATAATTATAAGTCATTTTTACCATAGGCAATGTTGCCTAGTAACATAGCTCACATTCCACCTTTATTAGGTTTCCAGGGGAACAGAGATAGAAAGTTCATCCAAGGTCATTTTTTCATAGAGAGAGAGAGAATGAATTTTGTTAAACCTTTATTCACATTTAAAAACCAGGGCCGGCCTGTGGCTTACTTGGGAGAGTGTGGTGCTGATAACACCAAGGCCATGGGTTTGGATCCCTATATAGGGATGGCCGGTTAGCTCACTTGGGAGAGCATGGTGCTGACAACACCAAGTCAAGGGTTAAGATCCCCTTACTGGTCATCTTTTAAAAAAAAACAACAACAAAAAACAAAACAAAACAAAAAAAGCCCTATGAGCTCACAAAGATAACTGAAACAAAGTTAAGATCCCAACAACCATCATTCAGAGGACACTAGAAAACTAACTCATTATTTTGAAATGTGGTAAATAAAGGGAAAGAATAATTCATCTGGACTTTCCGATATGAACTGTGTCTTAGGATAATGAATGAGTTAATAAAGGGAATTTTCTCAGTATAGAAGTACCACAGCTAATAAATGAAGAAGGACAGAATTAAGATATCAATATCACCCTTTGCCAGTTTCTGCTGAAAAGATGGACCTAGACCATGATCACCAGTGACTGCTAATAGCACCCAAGTGAGACATCCAGACATTGTGTGTCCTTGATGGAAGTACACTATGCTACCTATGAAGTATTCCTGCAGAAAATTCTAACCTGAATATGATCAAGCTTCTAGATCTAGGTACCAATTGTTGGGAAAAGACGAATGTGTTAAATGATATTGTAGTAACACAATTTTCAAAATTCAGAGATCTCTACAAATAACTTAGTTTTTACCTGCCTCAGGATCCAGGCCGGGCGAGTTCCCACTCCACAAGGCCCAACCTGTTGGCTCCCAGGCCCTGAGGCAGCAACAGGCAGCTGAGCATCAGCAGAACACTCTGCCACTGCTGCAGACACCAGGGTGGAACGAATGGAGTTTGAAAGCCTCTTCTACAATGACTAAACACCAACAGAGTGATACTAGATATATGAAAAACCAAGAAAGTATGGCACCACCAAAGGAATATAATGATTCTCAAGTTCTAGATCCTATAGAACAGGAAGACCTTGAAATGACTAACAAGTAATTTTGAGCAACAATTCTAAAGAAACTAAATGAGATACAGGAAGACTCAGTTAGACAACACAACAAAATGAGAAAAAGCATACAGGACCTGAAAGAGGAAATGCACAAAGAAATCAGTGCTCTGAAAAAGAATGTAGCTGAGCTTGTGGAGCTGAATAATTCATTCAGTGAAATAAAAAACACAACAGAGAGTTTAACCAGCAGGCTAGAACAAGCAGAAGAAAGAATTTCTGACCTTGAAGATGGGCTGTTCTAAATAACACAGGTGGACCAGAAAAAAGAAAAATGAATTAAAAAAATTGAAGAAAATCTAGGAGAGATAACAGACAACCTTAAGCACTTAAATATCTGAATCATGGGTATTCCAGAAGGGCAGGAAAAAGTAAATGGCATTGAAAAGAAATTCAACAAAATAATAGCAGAAAACTTCCCAGGTGTAGGGAGACATAGAGATCTGTAGATTCAGGAGGCTCAAAGATCACCAAACATATTCAACCCAAAAATGTCCTCTCCAAGGCATGTTATAGTCAAACTGGCAACATTCAAAGACAAAGAGAGAATCTTAAAAGCTGCAAGAGAGAAGTGGCAAGTCACCTGTAAGGGAGTCTCAACCAGACTAACATTAGACTTTTCATCAGAAACCCCAAAAGCCAGAAAGGAATGGGATGATATATTCAAAATACTAAAAGACAAAGATTGCCAGCCAAGAATACTTTAACCAGCAAGGCTATCCTTCTGAAAGGAAGGACAAATAGTATATTTACCAGACAAACAAAAACTGCGGGAGTTCACTACCACATGACCAGCCTTACAAGAGATTCTCAAGGGAATACTGGGTCTGGTACCTGAAAAACAACCATCACTACTATGAATACTCAAGAAAGAAGAAAACCAACCATTAAAATAAAAATGCTAACAATAAAGGAAGAAAAAAGTTTATCTACCATCCCAAGAAACCAACAAACACAGAGGACAAACAGTAAATCAGAAAGGAATAAAAGATATTTAAAACATCCCAACAAAAATCAATAAAATGTCAGGAGTAAATCAACACCTTTCAATAATAACTCTTAATGTAAAAGGATTAAATTCCCCATTCAAAAGACACAAATTGACTGACTGGATTAAAAAGATGGAACCAACAATATGCTGCCTTCAAGAGACTCACCTGACCTGTAAAGACACACATAGACTAAGA
>NW_007726222.1:14033-16068 GCF_000696425.1 Galeopterus variegatus | reverse complement strand
TGACCTGTAAAGACACACATAGACTAAGAGTGAAAGGATGGAAAAAGATATACCATGCAAAAACAAATGAGAAACGAGCTGGAGTAGCTATTCTTATATCAGATAAAATAGACATGATAAAAGAATCTATGCAACAGGAAGACATAATAATCGTAAATATATATACACTCAACATTGGAGCAACCAGATTTATAAAACAAACACTAAAGAAAGTGATAGACACTAATAACATAATAGTAGGGACCTGAACGCCCCACTGTCAACATTGGACAGATCATCTAGGAAAAAAATCAACCGAGAAACACAAGATCTAAACATGTTAGACCAATTGAACTTGGTAGATATCTACAGAACATTTCATCTAACAACCTCAGAATATTCATTCTTTACATTGGCATAAGGAACATTCTCCAGGATAGACCATGTTAGGTCACAAATCAAATCTCAACAAATTTTAAAAAATTGGAATTATTCCATTTTTTCAGTCCATTATTTTTTATTTTTCAGTCAATTATTTTTTCAGTCCACAATGTATTAAAACTAGAAATCAATAACAGATGAACTCTGGAAACTATACACATGGAAATTAAACAATATTCTATCAATGACATATGGGCCCAAGAAGAAATTAAACAGGAAATCAAAAAATTTCTTGAAACNCACAAGAAGATGGAAAGATATCCCATGCTCTTGGATTGGAAGAACCAACATTGTGAAAATGCTCATACTACCCAAAGTGATCTACAGATTCAATGCAATCCCCATCAAAATTCTGATGACATTTTTTTTAGAAATGGAAAAAACAATCCTAACATTCATATGGAATAACAAAGGACCACCAATAGCCAAAGCAATCCTGAGCAAAAAATAAAAATAAAAATAAAGCTGGAGGCATAACACTACCAGACTTAAAGTTATACTACAAAGCTATACTAATCAAAACAGCATGGTAGTGGCATAAAAACAGACACATGGACCAATGGAACAGAATAGAGAATCCAGAAATCAACCCCTACACCTACAGCCATGTGATCTTTCACAAAGGCACCAAGTCTACACACTGGGTAAGAGACTGCCTCTTCAGCAAATGGTGCCGGGAAAATTGGAAATTCATATGTAGGAGAATGAAACTAGACCCATACCTCTCACCATATTCCAAAATCAACTCAAAATGGATTAAAGAATTAAATATACATCCTGGAACAGTAGAACTCGTTAAAGAA
This sequence comes from Galeopterus variegatus, assembly GCF_000696425.1. NCBI lineage: Eukaryota > Metazoa > Chordata > Mammalia > Dermoptera > Cynocephalidae > Galeopterus > Galeopterus variegatus. The sequence continues at coordinate 14,845 of NW_007726222.1, read as the reverse complement.
AACATAGGGGAAACACTCCAGGAAGTAAGATTGGGTACAGACTTTGTGAATGTGACCCCAAAGCACGGGCAACCAAAGGAAAAATAAACAAATGTGATTATATCAAACTAAAAAGCTTTTGCACAGCAAAAGAAACAATGAACAGAGCAAAATGACAACCAACAGGGTGGGACAAAATATTTGCAAAATATACATCTGACAAAGTATTAATATCCAGAATATACAAGGAACTCAAACAACTCTACAGCAAAAAAACCAAGTAACTCAATTAATAAATGGGCAAAGTTGCTGAACAGGCATTTCTCCAAGGAAGATAAACAAGTGGCCAACAGACACATGAAAAAAATGTTCAACATCACTCAGCATTCTGGAAATGCAAATCCAAACCAATTTGAGATACCATCTCACTCCAGTTAGGATGGGCAATATCCAAAACACTGAGAATGATAAATGCTGGTGAGGTTGTGGAGAAAAAAGAACCCTCCTACACTGTTGGTGGGACTGCAAAATGGTGCAGCCTTTATGGGAAGTGATATGGAAGTTCCTCAAACAATTACAGATAGATCTACCATGTGACCCAGCTATTCTCAATATACCCAGAGCAATGGAATACATCATGCTGAAGGGATACCTGTACTCCCATGTTTACTGCAGCACTATTTACAATAGCCAAGAGTTGGAACCAGCCTAAATACCCATCATTGGATGAGTGGATAAGGAAACTGTGACATATCTACACAATGGAATACTATGCTATAAAAACGAATGAAATACTGCCATTTGCAACAACATGGATGGACCTAGAGAGAATT
>NW_007726222.1:3687-13033 GCF_000696425.1 Galeopterus variegatus | reverse complement strand
CACATGTTCTCACTTATTGGTGGGAGCTAAAAATCAATAAATAAATACACGGAGAAACTGGGAGGGGAGGGAAGAAGACGCAACAATTACAATTCCTTGAAGTTGATACAACAAGCGAACAGAAAGGAGGTTGTTGGGATTGGGGGGAGGGTGGAGGGAGGGAGGTTTCGGTGATGGGCCACAATAATCAACCACATTGTATTTTACAAAATAAAATAAAATAAAATGTATAAAAAAATAAAAGTCCTCAACTTTTAGAGATATAAGACAGAAATATTTATAGATGAAGTGATAAAATGACATTTTTTTTCTTTCAAAATAATAATCTGCACTGTGGGGAAATGGGTAGCACATTAGATGAAACCAGATCGGCTGTGAGCTGATAACTGCTGAAACCAGGCAATAGGTTTATGGGGCTTCATTATATGTTTGAAAATTTGTATTACAACAACAAGAAGTATATATACATTTATTTTTTAATATAATAATATCACTCCAGGAAATCTATCCATAGATATCACCTCTATAAGAACGTTTCATGTAGCAACACTAACAACGACAACAAAAAAACCTTGAAAATAAACTGAATTCCCAATAATGGCATATGGATGAATAAATTGTGACAGACTAATGCTATGTAGCCATTAAAAAGAATAATTTAGAGCCAAACCAGCTTACCTGAAGGAGTTTTGGGGAATACTGCTGAATGAGAAAAGCAAGATACACATACGTATGTATGAGATCCTATTTTAAAAAAATAAAGATGAAAACCTTGCATGAGCGTATTTGTACATGCAAGCATGACAGAGCCCACTGGGTTGAGAACATGGGTTGCGTGGGGTAGGGGCAGTGGGAAGTGTGTGGGTGGATGGCAGGGAGGTGAGGCTGCTGAAAAACTTTGGTAGAAATGAGAGGGAGCCGTGCTGCGCCTGGGTTCTGTGGCACAGTGGACGTAAGGCAAGAGTGTGGACAGTGGGGACAGGCTGCATCCCAGCCTGGCTTTGCCACTCACCAGTGGTGACACAGTGCAGATTTCAGCGTGTTCATGGAGCACCTGCCGTGCATCTTGCCTGGGAGCTGGGGATACACAAAGATGCTGCTCCTGCCACCGAGAAGCTGCTGTGTTAGGTTAGCGTTTTATGCACATGATGCTGTGGTTGTATCACTTAATTTAATGAGCCTCAGTTTCCACATCTATGAAATGGGGCACAGTGTCTGCCCCACAGGGCTACTCTGAGGATTCAGTATGTGTAACACAGATGTAACTGCACCCTCTTGGACCATGCTCCTCTTATTATAAGGACCAAACCAGAAGACTCTTACTATTTCCAGGGGTAGGAAGATGAGAGTGGGTAAGAGTTAGGGAAAAGTAAGTCTGACAGCTAAGGCATAAAACAGTAAGGTAGAATTTTATGATGTTTTCTTGAGAATACAGAGGAAAGTAGGTAATTTTTTCATTTACTCATTCAGTTGAAAGCATTCATTTAATGCTTACCATGCTATACATCAGTGAACAAAATAGATCAGGTTATAACACAGAAGGGGGAGGTAGACAATAGACATTAAAAGGAATTTAGAAAAAAGTAAATGTGTTGTATGTTAGAAGATTTCATTGAGGAAAGGAAAAGCAGAGCAGGGGAAGGGTATCAGTTTGCTAGGGCTGCTGTAACAAAGTACCACAAACTGTGTATCGTAGAACAACAGAAATTTGCTGTCTCAGTTCTGGAGGCTGGAAGTCTGAGATGAAGGTGTCAGCAGGTCTGGGCTGCCTCTGAAGGCTGCAGGGGAGGATCTGCTCCAGGCCCCTCTCTTAGCTTCTGGTAGTTCTCGGCTGTGGTAGCGCAACCCCAGTCTTCTCGTGGTGTTCTCCCTGTGTGCCTGTCTGTATCTGCCTCCGAATTTCCACTTTATATAGGGACACCAGATACATTGGACCAGGGGCTTACACTATTCCAGTATGACCTCATCTTAACTAATTACAAATAAGGTCTCATTCTGTGGTACTGTGGATTAGAACTTCAACATATGAATCTGCCTAAAGGAAGGAAAGTCGAAGTGCCCAAGTGGCTGGGGGCTGCAGTGTTAAATAGGGAATCCAGGATGGGCCTCCCTGGGAAGGAGAAAGTGAAGCGATGGCTTGAAGGAGGTAGGGAGTGGGCCATGTGCATATCTGGGGAGAGTGTCCCAGGCAGAGGGACAGCCAGTGCAAAGGACAGGGCAGGAAGCCCGTGAGGCTGTGGCAGAGAGAGGGAGGGAGCTGGGCAGTAAGGACCCACCCAGATGGTGCTGCCCTTGGAGGCCTGTGAAGGACTTTGGCTTTTGCTCTGAGCATAATGGGGAAATATCACAGGTTCTGGGCAGAGCAGAGTTATGATCTGGTTTATGTTTTGACAAGGGTCACTGTGGTGGTCAGTCTGAGAATGTCCTGTGAATGGGTGAGGAAGCAATTAGGAAGCCAGGGCTGACAGAGAGACAGGAGAGAGAAGGTTGAACTGCTGGGAAAATGTCCCGAGTGGAGAAGTGGGCGTGCGATCTGGGGCACAGGCAGAGGGAATGGCCTTAGAAAGCCATGGTACCGCTCCGGGCTTCTGTGAATATGTATAATTCAAATACTTTCTCATTATTGAATACTTAAAGAATTTAGCAAAATACCTGGTGAACAGAGGCCCTCAATAAAGGTCAGTTTCTTCCTTTTTCCTTCCATGCTTGTGCCTGGCCTCCTCTGCACCCACCGCCCACTTCATTCCCAATCATTCATCTTAATCTCTGCTGGCTCTTTAATCCTTAATGAGTGTGAGCTGGCATTGATTTAAAGAAATGAGCTTTGAAAGGTCTTCTGAGGAACCCCAGGTTTTGGAGGCAGTGCCTTGAGGTCCATGTGAAGGAGAAGGAAACTCTGAGTGGAGGGCATCTCAGATACCCCCGCCCGCTCCCCCCACCCCTGCCCCTGCTCCATTCCCCACTTCATGCAGAAAAACCCCTGTCTATGGTTTGTATATAGAGGTTCGTTCAAGGATTTTATTTTAAAAAAAGTTACGCTTTTATTTTTTTAAAATACATTGTTTTAAAGCATTTTTCTGAGTTATTTTTAAATCTTCTACAAACCAAAGAAGTGAGACCCTAATGGTGGAATTTCAGATGCTGGTTCTGCTGGTTTTGCCAGTGCTTTTCTACATATACTTTTGCTACATATTCTTTTCTAAAAATAATGATGATGACAATAACTAATATTTGTTGAGGGATGAACTTGCCCTTGTTTAGAATCCCGCTTAGGAAATTGTAAAGAATGAAGCTATGCATAGTCAAAGACATAAATTCATAAGGCCATAGAATGTTAGAGCTTGGAGTGCTCTCAAAAATAATCTGATTTCAAACCTCTCATTTTCTTAACAAAACAACTGAGAAAAATGTTGACTTGATCAAGGTCACCCAAAGATATATGAGTGTAGAATCCATGTCACCTGTGTCACGGGTCCCCAATTTTCTCATTATATCCTGCTGGAAGGCAGGTGTTCTCAGACTGTGCCATAATACAGCTGTGGAAACAAAAAGTAGGTAGGAACTATGTACTGAAGACATTTGACGTGACATTTACCATCCCTGAGAGTCCAGGTTTACAAGCTCCACCACATTTAGGAACCTTTTAAACTTTCTAATTGCTCATTTATCTGATGTTACAAAAATAGTCCCCACAGATACAGACTCATTGAGAATTTATTTAAAATTATAAGCTAACATAATGCATCTTCTCTTGAGAGAATTATCAAAAGCACAGGACTGCACCACAGTCTGCAGCAATATTTCTTCTGTAGTCACTATTGGCTGCGACCTCCTAATTTTCCTGGGGAATATGTCATTCCTTGATCCATGAATTACTGCAGTGTAAGTGAACCTGGCATGTGCTATGGGGCCAAGTAGATCCGAGCAATCTGGTGAAGAAAAAATAAATCAGTATGGCAGCTGGCCAGCTTTGGGTGACAATCCTGCCTCTGCCTCTTAGATCTGCCTTACTCTGGGCAAGCACGTCAGCCCACTATGCCTCAGTTTTCTCTTCAGTAAAGTGGAAATTATAATACCTACCTCATTGAATGGCTGTGGGCATTAAATGAGCTAAGCTGATACAGGAACCTTCCCCCGACATCCTTGAACCTCGCTCCAGCCCCCAGTTTTTCCCTACATTCCTCTGGTGACACTTCCTTCTGTTTGAGAAAGCCCATTTCAGTTCAGTTTTGGAGATCTCTAGCTTTTGGGGAGCTCTTAAGTTGAATTAATATGTGGTAAAGCTCAAGGAAACACAGAGTTACTTGGGAACTTTATCCCAGTATAGTTTAGGGTCCTGAAGTATTGCTTTTTTTAAATGAAATAATTTTAATTGATTTTTATTGACCAACCAGATTTTGGGAATATTTAGACTCCCAAATGGTGTGCCACATTTTTTTTCTATGACATATTCACACGTTTAATTTGCAATAAAAATGTTTTTCAATTTCACAGGAAAATAAGTAGTTAATTAAGTGAACAATCTATTTACTTTGCATTAGCTCAGAGATACAGTCAGAACCTCAGGTTTCTCTTGTGCTAATTACGTGACAGCAAGCATCAGCCTTATTGTTCAGAACCCTCATTCTGTGACAGTCCTGAGTTTGCTTAATAATAACCAGTCAATGTTATTAACTTGAACAATCTGAGTCCTTCTCAGTCCTACGAGACCTGCCATTTTTGGATAGAAGGTGTTTGCTACCCGGGTTCCAGATGTGGACACTCCCTGCAACAACCCAATTTCCCCTTGATAGTTAGGATTAATCATCCCAGGTAAAAGAGTAGTCTGCTTCCTTTCCTGTTGGATTACTAGCATGCAGAGTCCAATATGACCAGGTCTCAATCTCAAGTTCCAACTCATAAAAAACATTGTTGTGTCACCTGGTGGCAAGATTTCTCTCTTGAGATCTAAGACTCTTTAAACTAGAAGAACCCAAAAGTATAGAGACAGGAAGTATAAATTCTTCAAGTGTATTGTCAAGTGCAATAACGAGAGGGACTATTCCTACTTCTACCTTTGATTCCCAGATGCAGGTACATGAGCTGTGGAGAAACAGTACCATATACTGGATGTAGGTTCAACAACATCCTCTAGGACAGTGCCCCCACCTTGTAAGGTAGGGAGTCCCAGCTGGCTCTGTAAGAGGTCTTCAGCAGGCCATCTATGATTCTATCAGTCCAGCTGCTTCTAGGTGATGGGGTATGTGATAAGACCAGTTGGAATTCCATGAGCATGTACTGCTGTTGTATTTCTTTTGCTATGCAAATGAGTTATTTGGTCAGAGGCAATGTTGTAAGGCATGAGACAGTGAATAAACATTTCATAAATCTACAGATGGCTGTGGGCAGGGTAGGCTGAAGCATAATAGTAGAAGGACCTATTTCAGTGAGGACAGATAGTTGCCCCTCTATGACAAGAGGGGTCCACTGTAATCCATCTGCCACAATGTGACTGGATGGTTCCTTGCAGAAACAATGGGCTTTCAGCAATGGTATTTGTTGTTGGCAGGTTACTACTTAGTAGTGGTGGTAGGTAGATGGGAGGAGGTCCTTTTTGAGCTCATGTGTAGCCTCCATCCCTGTCACTATATTCAGGAGCCCATTGAGCAAGCATTGTGGAGACTGGGGAAGGAGGTTGACAACAGATTTTATTTCGTTAAAAAAGAAAGATTTTATTTTGTGCACCTGATTATAACAACCTCCAAACTCCTGTGAGGGAGCAATTACATAGGATGCAGATATTCACAATTCGTGCCCATTTTGAGAAGACCATCCACGTACTTTCCCCCAGACCTTCTGATCATCCATCTTTTTCTTTCCAAGCACTGACATTGTAACCAAACCATTAGCCACTGACTGAATGAATGTAGACCTGAATTTCTGGTGATATCCTCCAGACAATGTAGATGACAGAATGTGCCGCTCAACGGTCTGGGTACGGGGAGGATCTCCCCTTACTAGTATCTTCTGGGATACTCCTGATTGGGATTTGCATTCTGCAGCAGCCCTCTTTCAGTTTGTGCCAGTGTATCTCCAGACAATGTAGATGACAGAATGTGCCGCTCAACGGTCTGGGTACGGGGAGGATCTCCCCTTACTAGTATCTTTTGGGATACTCCTGATTGGGATTTGCATTCTGCAGCAGCCCTCTTTCAGTTTGTGCCAGTGTATTGTGCAGTACCATCTGTAAATCAGACCTAAGTTGATTCCTTGTCAACTGGTCATAAGGGTTTTCCAGGATGCTAATGATTTGGGATGAGGGAGGGGATGTGGAGACTCAGCTATTTGCTCATGCAATTTACTCGTGCCCATGAAAACTGCTCAAAATAGGCCCTGTAAATACCATTTTACTACATGATAGAGCTTGCTACACACGCCTAGTGTTACGGCTATGGATCAGATATTATCAAGTTCATGAAGAAAAGCTCAAGCCTGGTCATTTGATGTTTCATAGTCAGATATTCAGTCTCTCCTAGGGTAGAAGCCAAAAGTTGTCTCTCAAAAAGCTTAACAATTAACTGCACAGAGTAATCATGGTCTTGTTCCAAAACTTCAGTTTCTGGTGCTATGACCCTCCTTTAGGAGAATTCCAGAGGCTTCACACAGTATTTCTATTTGCCTCAGAAACCTCAGGCACTTCAGGCTCCATTGTAGGTGCTGGGTCATACGATCTAAGTGGTAGAACAGCTAGCACTTCGCTGGACCTGCTAAAGAGCCCTCATTTGCTCTGTTCTGCAAAAATGGGCTCATGGGAGCTACTCAGTAAATAGGTCAGAGTAGCACACTCAAATGTGGTATATATTGCCTTTAAAATCCAAGAGGCTTATCAAGCATTGGACCTTTTTCTTAGTGGTAGGCAATGCAAGGATCAGAAACTACTTTTATTTTGGAGGGAATATCCTAAACAAAATCTCAGACCATTAGCCCCTCAGAATATGCATGGAGTAAGTTAGTTTCTGAGTTGTTACAGGGTTTATCTACTATCCTCTAGCACATGTAGTAGTAGGTGTTTTCTACTTCATTTTCACCATGTTCAATCAGCATGAATGCCATTTGTGTAATAAATCAGTGTAATGTCTTGTAGAATGTCAAGATGATTAAGTCCCTGCTAGATTATGACAGAAAGCAAAAGTTAACAGAGCCTTGAGGCAAGAGAGGGAAGGTGTATTGCTGTCCTTAACACGAAAGTAAATGACTGCTGAAGGTCGGTGGCGGGGGGTGGGGGGAGAGAAATAATACTGCCTATCAGGTGCCAAGGACTGGATTGATTTTCTCCATTAAAAAGATACTATATTTGGAACATAACCTGATCAAGCTTGCAATAATCCAGTCATTCCTCAAAATCCAACTGTCTTCTTTATAGACCAAACTAAGTTAAGTGGGGATGTGATAGGAATCACCACTTCTACATTTATCAATTTTTTTAATTTTTATTTTTGTGGCTGGCTGATAACAGGGATTGGACCTGGACCTTGGTGTTACCAGCACCAAACTCTAACCAAGTGAGCTAACCAGTCAGCCCAGATGTCACTGATCTCTGTGATTCACAATGGGATGCAGCATTTGTTTTGGATTAACTATTTGGAGATAGGAAGTTCCAGGGGCTCAACTTGCTTCCTTCTACCATAGTAGTCATGACGCTATAGTTCAGGGAGTCAGTAAGGGGATTCTGCCTGTTGCTGAGTATGTCTGAATATGTGTATCCTGAATTATACATTCAGGAAATGGGGAAATAACCACAGGATGACTTTGTAGATCCACTGGAACTACTGTATTACTAGGCCCAAACTATTTATCACCTGATCTCCTTAAGCCTCAATATTAAATGATGCACCACGATGGTTAAGATATTAGCCTTAACTTGGAGCCCATCTCTAGTAAACCTGAAAGTTCCACATATTTTCCTCTCAGTTCAAAGAAACCACAAGTCTTTCTGGGTAAGTCTTGCAGAAGAATTTATGTAATATACTTGTGAATGTGTTGCAGGTACCCTCTTCAAGAGGGTCCCCTCTCACCTTCAAGGAGCTTTGGGCTCAGGAAATGACAAGAGGATCTAACTTTCTACGAGGCAACTCATCAGCCTTCTTCTTGTCATATTTTCAGTATTTCCAGTTACCTAGATATAGTAATTCTTTAGTAGGCTGTGAACCTATTTTATTCCTAGGAATGCTGGGATCAATTAGTCATTGTGAAAAGTCCTATAGACTTTTCCTCTCAGTTTCCCAGTATGTTAATTATACCAACCTTGTCTCTAGTGATTATTCTATCACTTTGTCTCTGCTACTTCTGGATCTCATATTTTCATTAAAATAACAGAGCCACTAAAATGGCAATAGTATTGCACATCCTATGTAGAATTTATTTCTAAAGTATGTTTGTTGACTGTATTGTAATTGAAATATTAGTTTCATGTTCCCATTGTTTGTTGCTATGCTTGATTTTTGTGTATTGAACTTGTGTTCTATGACCTTGCTAAATTCACTTATTAATCCTAATAATTTCACTGTAGATTTCTTAGGATTTTCTACACAATCATGTCATCTGTGCATAAACATTTCACTCCTTCTGTATATTCATTCCTTATTGCACTGGCTAGGATTTTCAGTGCAATGTTGAATAGTGGTAGTGGTAGTGGACATCCTCGCTGTTTCTTTTCACATATTACTTTTACAAGTTCCTTCTGTTCATAGTTTTAAAATTATGAATGAATGTTAAATCTTGTCAAATAATTTTCTGCTTCTATTGAGATAATCAAATGATATTTCTTCTTTATTTTCTTAATTCACCAATGAGACTATCTGTCCTTTGAGTTTTCCTTGTAGAAGATTTTCTAATTACAAATTCGATGTCCCTTGTAGTTATAGGGCTATTCGTATTTTATATTAAATCTCAGTTTTGATAGGTTGTGTTTTAAGGAAACATCTATTTTTTTAAGTTGTTTAATATATTGACATAGTTATTCATAATATGATCTTATTTTTAATGTTTATAATATTAGAAATTGTAATACAATTACAATATTAGAAATTTGATATTAAAAATTTGTATTTTTTTTTTGTTCAGTCTTACTAGGTGTTTTTCAGTTTATTAAGGTTTTCAAAAACCTATTTTTGGTTTTGTTGGTTTTTTCTGTTAAATGTTTTCTATTTTATTGATTTCTTTCTGTTCTTATTTTTATTATATCTTCCCATCTACTTACTTTGGCTTAATTTTTTCATCTTTTTCTAGCTTCTTAAGGCAGAAGCTCATTTTAAAACCTCCTCTGTTTCTAATGTGAGCATTTGAAGCCATAAGTTTCGTAATAATC
>NW_007726222.1:908-1258 GCF_000696425.1 Galeopterus variegatus | reverse complement strand
GAGCAGGAACCGGTCTCCACATGGGATCCGAACCCTCGGCTGGAGCGCCACCGCGCTCCCAAGTGGCGCACTCTCCAGCGCACCACCGGGCTGGCCCCTACTTTATTGCTTTCTATTTGTCCCATCTATTGTTTTGATCCTTTATTTCTCCTTTCTTATCTTGCATTGGGTTAATCAATTTTTTAGTATTACACTTTAGTTCTTTAATAAGATTTTTATAACAGAATAGTTCCATTTTTTTACCCCCAGTCCTTTGTGCTATTTTTGTGATATGTGTTTGCATATATTATAAAGCCTGCAGTATAGTGTTATAATTTTTAATTTAAATGGTTATATGTCCTTTATTTTGT
>NW_007726222.1:0-299 GCF_000696425.1 Galeopterus variegatus | reverse complement strand
TAAAGCCTGCAGTATAGTGTTATAATTTTTAATTTAAATGGTTATATGTCCTTTATTTTGTTTGTGGGTTTTTTTTTCTTTTTGTGGCTGGCTGGTATGGGGATCTGAACCCTTGACCTTGCTGTTACAAGGCTGTGCTCCAAGCTTATATGTCCTTTAAAGGAGTCCAGATCTTTATAATACTTTGTATTTACACACTTTACCATTTCTAGTTCTCTTTGGTTTGTGTGTATGTGTGTCTGTGTGTGTATGATTTGAGTTTCTATCTGATATCAGTTCCTTTTAGTCTGAAGAGCTTT
>NW_007726221.1:994179-1075207 GCF_000696425.1 Galeopterus variegatus | reverse complement strand
CATATACATTGTATATTGACAAAATAAAAATTAAAAAAATAAAAAATAAATAAAAAAAAAATAAAGTATCGGAGTCATCTGACCCATAAAAAAAAAAAATTATTTGTAATCCCACTACCAAGAAGCAACCACACAATATTTTGGCACATTTTCTTCCAGACATTTTTCTATATAATTATTTCTTTGTATCCTTAAAAATGTGCTGATATAAAGTTTTATAAACTGCTTTTTGCTTAAATTTCATTTTATAAATAAAATAAACTGTCATTAAAAGTTCTTTGTAAACACTCTTTCTTGTGGCTACGTAAAGTTCCATACTAACAGACTACAATAATTTACTTACTAATTTCTCTACTGGTAGACAATTGGATTATTTCTCATTTTTGCTATTTTTAACTAACTTACCACAACTTCTCACTTCAAGGAGAAATTATAAGGATGAAAACAGAACCATAACATAACGATAGTTGTCACTGGATCCTATAGCTGGTCTAGATGCTATGAATCACTTGGAATCATCAGCAGCTCTACCATAATATAGGCTGTAAGCTCTAATTGTTGAATTTCTAACTGCAGCAACTATATGATACATAACTTTAAGTCCCAACAAATGAATTCTTTGCATCACAAGGAAAAAGAAATCTCATACACAATAGGTTCATTTTTGTGTCTTATTAACAAAGTAAAGGCAAAAATATTAGAAAGGGTTACAGTCTAGAAGTTTATGGGAAATTGGGAATAGGGAGTCTGTTCTGAGGGATGAACTGATCTCACCAGTGAGTCTAGGACAGTGAACTCCAGGGAAGATGACAATCTGCCCCATACTGAGATGAATCCAAGTCTACATGAAACCTTAGTCATTAATGAAAATTGGGACCATTATTTCACAAATAAATGGTTTTTTAAGCATCTCAAATGAAATATCTATTAAACAATGTTTTAAAAAGAAGGAAATATGGCTGGCCAGTTAGCTCAGTTGGAGAGCAGCATTATAACAAACAAGGCCAAAGTGTTCAGATCCCCTTACTGGCTAGCTACCAAGAAAAAAAAATTCCTTTGAAAAAATGAACATTTTACCCTAATGAAGAAATCTGCTATAAAACAGCAAACCTATTGGCTAACTTGCAAAACTTTCATTAGTTTTGTAGCATTTCCACTATTACTTGGTGATTCCAATTCTGGGAATTTACACTACGGATATATTTCACACATGTAAAATAACATATGCATATGATTATTCATTGGAGCATTTTTTTCAATGTAAAATATTAGAAACAACCTAAATTAACATAAATGGGAGGCTTGTTAAGTAAATATGGTATATCCATAATTTGCCATGCTATGCACATAATAAAAATGAATGATGAGCTCTTTCTGTAGTGATATGGATAGATCTCCAAGATATATCATTAAATGCAAAAAGCAGAGTTTTTATTTTATTACCATTTGTGTTAAAGAAATAAAAGAATATATGATTTTTAAAAATTCTCTCAAAGCACCATCAAATAATTGACTACAGAATTTTCCTTTCTGGGCAGACAAAAGAAGGAATGAGAAGAAACAGGAAGAAGATATTCTTTTTGGTATCTGAACCATGTTACTGTACTTCCTTTTCAAAAAAATAAATAATTTTTAAAAGAAAAAGAATTTAAAAATGTAAAACCTGCCAAAGAGTTCACATAGATCTCAGTGGCAACCATCTAACATAGTGTGTTAGGAAAGACTTAACACTGATAGAAATTCACTTGACCATACTCCAGAAGGACGTAGAGCTGAAGAACAAGTTGTGGGCAAACTTCCAGGTAGGTCTCAAATAGCCTGAGCATGCTCAAATCAGTTACTCTATCTATAACTTCTTTATGTGGATCAATTTGTTCTTCCATGAAGTTATTAGTTTTGCTGCTATACTTGAAAGCTACATAGTAACCTTTTTTCAAGGCAAACCAATACCTGTAAAGTAAACATTTATCTTCAGTCATATATTCTTTATAACATATATGTTAATATATATAAAAATTTTGAAAAAGGCAACATGTGTTTATGTACAGAATTTTTCCACAAACTTTACTACAGATTTTTTGTGAACATCTCATGGTGGCTTTATTAAGATTCAGACTTCATACAATTGTATCGTACGTTTGATGCACTAGTTGTGTGATAAGCCTATTAAGCATACATGATCTTATTTCATCTTTACAATAATTACATGAGATGAGTAGGTATTATTCCCATTTCACAGATGGGAAAATTAAGACAGAAAGGTAGGTAGATTTGCTAATAGTTACAGAGAGTAAGGGGCAGACCTGGGGTCCAAACCCGAATCTTATGACTCCTAGTCTTAACTTTTGCTTTCTGAAAGACAAATCACAACTTTCAGTTTATACAATTATCTTAACTACAGCACAGATACATTCCCTTATGAGAATGTTAAGTTTGAAGACAAATTAAATTTTCTTTCAATTTAATCTAGCAAACAATTACTCAATGTCTACAAGGTGCTAAACTCTTTGACCATTACCATCCTAGAAAATATAAAAAACTTCAAGGATTCTTAAAACATCCCTGATCAGGCTCTTCTTTTGAAAGTATTTTAAAATGAACATGAGCTATCATGATATAAGTAAAATTAATAACAAAAAAACTGAGACACTTGTTTAGAAGAAATCTGAGGCTAGCATTAAGGCAACCAGGATTCTATCCCAGAGCTTATCAAAACTTTTCATGTACATCTCAGTTTCCTCATATATATAAAGGCAGTGATATATACTCTGTTTCAACCTGTTCCTTCTACCAGTTTCCCATTTCAGTAAATGGTGCTAATATTCACCATGTTGCTCAAGCCAAAATGTGGGAATAATTTCCAACTCCTCCCTTTTTCTCATACCCTATAAAAAAATTCCTCAGCAAGTTCTCTTGGCTCTTGATTGTAACTTCAACCATACCCAGAATCTAAACACTTCTTACCACTTCCACTGCTACCACCCTAGTTTAAGCAGCTAAATCTCTGGCCTGGATTGTTTCAATAGCCTCATAATTGGTCTCTTTGATTCTACTCTTTCTCCCCATGTAACCTATTCTCTACACAGCATTCAGATTGAACCTTTTAAACATAATTCAGATGTCACTCCTCTGCCCAAAAGTTCCAATGATTTCCATCAAACTTAGAATAAAACCCAAAGTCCTTGGCATATCTTACAAGGCCCTCTACGATCTGCCTCCCACACAAACTTACACTGTTACCTTTTCATCTCATTTCTCCCACTCTTCTAGTGTGGCCTCCTTGCTGTTTTTCCCAACTTAAAGGCCTTTGTCTTTGCTATTCCCTCTGCCTAGAACTCTTCTAAACCTCAGATATTTTAAAAATTTGTTCCTTAACTTCATTCAGGTCTCTACTCAAATGTCTCTTCCTCATAGAACCCTTCCAGACCACATCATCTGAAGTAGTATTCTGTATCATATCCTACCTCTTTATGTTATTTTTCTTCATAATACTTACTGCCACCTAGCACATTATTTCTTTTGGTTGATTATCTTTACCTTCTCGCAAAAATGTAATGTTCATGAAAGGAGAAACTTTTGTTCATTGCTACGTGTTTTGCTTATCTGAGGGTAATTTCATGAGAAAGGTGAATACGAATATAAATTTTTTAATCGTAAACAACTATAACAGTACCTGGCACATAGTAGGTGCTCAGAAAGTAATTAGTAAATGAATAAATAAAAGCTTATGTCATTTTCCCATAAAGATAAAGTAGATATAAAGGGACTTTAGAAAGTTGAAAGTAAACATAAATATAAGATATTGCTATTACAAACAAGATGTATACATATATGGATTCACAAAGATTATTCATCTGGCACAGTTTTGGAATAAAATGATACATTATATTCAATGTGGGCTAGATGCTAGGATGGAGAAGAATGTCTACAAAAATGATGAAGGCATAGTCTCCACCCTCAATGATCTTACAACCTAGTGGGAGGGTCAAGCCTATTAACTACTAGGTGCAATACAAGGTAAAAATAAATAAATAACCACTCATTAGAAATGTAAATACTGTGCTATGAAAGTACTGAAGAAAAAATGATTAATACTGCCTGGGATTTATAGGCAAGATTTATAAGAGAAGTTGTATTTGAGTCTTTTCTGGGTATTTGGCACAACAGGGAGTATGTGCTTTGTGTTCTTTAAGTGGTTTATATGCAGACGGAAATTATTGAAAAACTTGAAAAATTCACAAATATTGACAGGTACATACCCAGAGGATAATTAGTACAGGCAGCATAGACTGGGAGAGGTAGCAGAGCATAGTGGTTAAGAATACAAACTCAAATAATGCCAGAATGCCTGGGTTTAAATCCTGGCTCCACCACTTCCTAGCTTAATCTCTCTGTGCTTTAGTTTCTTTATCTTGAAAATGGGGTTAATCATCATACCTACTTCACTGGGTTGATGTGATGAATAAATGAGTTAATATATATATAAAACGCTTAGACCAGTGCCTGTCACCTGTCAAATGCAATATAGTGTCTGTTAAAAATAAAACAGGTCTAGGGTTCCATTCCCTGCACCAGCCTGTGGCCATAAATTAATTCATGGCCACAATGAAAGAAATTTTTTTAAAAATAGGGCTGTTTACAAATATGCATATGCACATTTCCAGTCACTTTGGGGAGGAATATTTTCCAATTCTGTAGCAATTAATGGTAAATCTATACAAAGTTTTGTTTATTTTAGTGTAATTTCATAGGAAAGGAAAACATGAATATAACTTTTTAAATCAACAGAACAGTTTCAGTTTTATGGAATTATTTGTTTGAAATAAAAAGGCACCAGCTTCCAATAATGATAAATTACTCTCTATCATGCTAACCTTCCTAATGATGAGAATGATAAATCCTGCACAAAATATTTTTAAGAATGAGGTATAGAAGAGCTGAATGTTTGTATGCCACAAAATTGACATGTCGAAACCTAATCCCTAATATGATGGTATTTGAAGTGGGATGGGGAACCCTTTGAGATATGATTAACAAGATTAATGCACTTATAAAGGTGGTCTCAGAGAGTTGCCTTGCCCTTCCACCATGGGAGGACATAGCTAAAAGATGCCATCTATGAAACAGAAAGAAAGTCCTCACCAGATACCAAATCAGCCAGGACCCTGATCTTGGACTTCCCAGCCTCCAAAATTATAAAAAATAGAATTTAGTTGTTTAAAAGCTGCCCAGTTTATGGTGCTCTGTTATAGCAACCTCACTGGGCAAAGACAACAGGTCATGAGAAATCATCCACACTAAAGAACAAACAAAAAAAAAATGGGGGAAAAATGAATATAACCTCGATAACATAGGTATAATTGAAGTCCCAGAAGGAGAAAGAGAGAATGTGGCAGGAAGAAAAATACTTGACAAAATATCAGACAAAAACTTTTCCACATTTGGGGCCGGCCCGGTGGCGCACTGGAGAGTGCGCCGCTTGGGAGCACGGCGGCACTCCCGCCAAGGGTTCGGATCCCATGTAGAGACCGGTTCGCGCTCACTGGCTGAGCGTGGTGTGGAAGCAACACCGAGGGTTGCAATCCCATTGCCGGTCCCCAGTACGGGCACGACACCGAGGGTTGCGATCCCGTTACGGGTCAGTAAAAAAAAAGACAAAAAGGAAAAAAAAAATTTTCCACATTTGATCAAAAATAGTAGCATACAGATCCAAAAAGCTCAATGAACCCAAGCAGAAAAAATACAAATCATACACAGGCAAATCATACTCAAATTGCTGAAAATCAAATAGAAAGAGAACATGTTAAAAACAAAGAAAAATGACACATTCCACATGAAGAAACAAGAATGTTGGCTGACTTCTCACCAGAAACAACAAAAGCCAGAAGACAACTATACTAATAATTACACTAAATGTAATAGGATTAAACATCCCAATTAAAAGAAATTGTCAAACTGGATAAAAAAAAAGCAAGATACAACTTTATCTGATTTGCAAGGGACTGTCTTTAAACATGAAGACACAGATAGTTTGAAAGGAAATGACCAAAAAGTTGATATGTCTATATCAATATCTCAGACAAAACAGATTTCAAATCAAAGAATACTACCAGAGATAAAAATGATCATGCCATAATAATATAAGAATTAATTCATCAGGAAGATATAACATTCCTAAATCTAATAATGGAGTTTTAAGATACATGAAGCAAAAATTGTCGAAGGTAAAGGTAAAAGACGACAAATCTACAATCTTAATCGAGGATTTTAACTCTGTCTCTCAGCAAGTAAAAGAAAAAGTACACATTTCACATTTAAGAAATCAGTAAGGATACCAAAGATTTGAATAACACTAGCAGCCTAATTGATCTAATGGACATTTATAGAAAACTACACTCAACAACTGAAAATTACAAATTCTTTTAAAATGCACATGAATATTCACCAAGTTAGATTATATGCTGGGCCATAAAAACAAGTCTTAATAAATGTAAAAAGATGGTAATCGACAAAGTATGTTCTCATAATGAAACTAAGAAATCAACAATAACATATTTTAAAAATCCCCAAATATTTGGAGATTGAGGTAAAAGGCCCAGATGCTAAAGTATCACAGTATTATACTCTAGGAAATTGAAACATTACCAGACGACCTCTCTCTACGGAATTTTAAATTGAAAAATAGGTAATAAAGAGGGTTCAACCATTTAATGCCCATTTAAGAAACTCTATGGAAGGACCTAGGGATCTGTGAGAGGAGGGAAACTCATCTCCTATTGTATACTCTTATACAATTTGAGCCTTTTTTTAACCATATATTTTTTTAAAAGCAAAAAATAACTTTCACATTTTAAATCATTCAAATGCCTTTCATATGTCCATCAAAGGAAAACTCTCCCTTGGCAAAAAGAGGTTTTCATCACAAATCATACATAAAATAGAAATGCAAAAGTGTCATCTAATTTATATTCTGGAAAATGAAACATTGTACTCCACAAACCCCTGAGCAGTAACAGCATACTTAATAGCAACAGGCACACATACTTAATAAATAATCAATCTTGATATTTCTCATCTTTCATTTATCAACACAAACTCAATTTATCTATTCCTTAGAGAAATGAATCCACAATTCAGCAAATCTCAAGTTTTTCAGTACTTAGCCTGGACAAACCTTTGCATAATTTGGTCCATTTTTATGAACTTTTCTAATTTTTGCTAATTTCTCACTATTTGTCTCAGTATTTTGCCATTTTCCAGACTAAGAAAATGCGAAGAGAAAGAAACAGATAAACAAAAAGAGGGAAGTGTCTGTTTATCTAGCTGACATCTTTCAATAGACAACATAATTGGACTCTTCTTTTTCTCCTTAATTGTTTCTATAGGCAAAATATTCACATAATTCAAAAATCAAAAAATACAGGGCCAGCCTGTGGTTCACCTGGGAGAGCGTGGTGCTGTCAATCCCAAGTCAAGGATTAAGATCCACTTACTGGTCATCTTTTAAAATAAAAAAATACAGTAAGTTATACAGTAAAAAAAACTCTATCCCACTCCTGTGACTCACTATCCAGCCTTCACTCTCCACCATGACCACAATGATTCACCATTAAAAGTTTCATTTCTACCCTTCAAGAGTTTCTTTATGCATATACAAGCAAACATAAATATATAGTCCAGGGCTGGCAGGTTAGCTGAGCTGGTTAGAGTGCGGTGTTGTAACACTTAAGGTCAAGGGTTTGGATCCCCATACTGGCCAGCTGCCAATCAATCAATCAATTGATCAATCAATAAATAATTTATCCTTTTTACCACTTTTTTTTAACACAGATTGTAGCAGACTCTACCTGCTGTCTGCACCTTGTCTTTCACTTAAAAGTACACCTTAGAGATCTTTTCAATTAAGTACATAAAGCACTTTATCATTCTTTGTAATAGCTATGTAGTATGCCATTGCATAGATATACCATAAACTCTGTCAACAAATACTTAAATTGTTTTCAATATTTTGTTATTATAAACAATGATACAATTAAAAAATTGTGTGAGTATGTGATTTTACATGTATGCAAGTATGATAAATTCCCAGAAGATGAATCTCCAGGTCTAAAAACATATATGTTTGTAGTATGGTCAAACTACCCTCCATAGAGATTGCATAAATCCATACTCTGATCAACTAAGTATGAGAGTACCTGTTTTCCAATGCCTTATCAAAAGAGTGTACTATCACTTGGATTTTTGCCAATCTGGTAGATGAGGAATAATATCTGTGTACTTTTAATTAGTATTTTTAAAATCATGAGGCTTAGCATCAAGGTTTAGCATCTTTCATACAACTTAAGACCCATTTGTATTTCATTTTCTATGAACTACCCTACTGTTTTCTCATTTTTCTATTGCATGGATGATCTTCTACTTTTTTACTTCTAGAAGTTCTTTAAATATTAGAGGACTAGCCCTTTGTCTGTTATACATTACAAATATTTTTCCCTGTTATCTCATTTTGCTTTTGGCTTTGCTTTTTCTTTTGTCTGTTTGTTCTGGGATTTTTGCTTCTGTTTATTGGCATGCATGTTTTATAGTCAAATCTACAATTTTTACAGATACTGGATTTTGAGTCCCTATTTTAAAAGGGAGGAAAAAAGAATATAAGACTTCAAGAATTACTATAAAACTACAGTAATTAATGTTGTTGTTGTTGCTGTTTGTTTTTGTGTGAGTGTGTGTGTGTGTGTGTGTGTATGTATGTGTGTGAATTAATTCATTCACCTTTAGCTCCCTCCAATAAGTGAAAACATGTGGTATTTCTTTTTCACTGCCTGACTCGTTTCACTTAATATTATTCTTTCAAGGTCCATCCATGTTGTTGCAAATGGGAGTATTTCATTCGTTTTTATAACTGAGTACAACAACAACAACAAAAAAAAAAAACGGGGGGGGAGAGAAAGATTTAACAACCTCAAATTTTTTTTTTTTGAAGCTCTTACAACAAGAAAATGGAGGGGTCACATCTGGGTGGGAGGGGGGAGAGGGAGGAGGGAGGGAGGTTTTGGTGATGGGACACAATAACTAACTACATTGTATATTGACAAAATAAAAAAAATAAAAAAACTACAGTAATTAAGACAGTATGGTTTTTTTTGCAAATAATATGATTATCTATGTAAAGAATCCTAAAGAGTCCCCAAAATGTCACTAGAACTAATAAGGGACTTTAGCAAAGTCATAGGATAAAAGATCAATATAAAAACCAACTAATTATGTATACCAGCAATGAACAATTAGAAATTGAAATTAAAAATAAATATCATTTAGGGCTTCTGGTCAAGATGGCAGAATAGACGTTCCCCAGCATCACTCTCTCCCACAAACCAACCAATCTACAACTATAAAAAAGCAACAATAGCCAAGCTGGGGCATCTAGAGCTCAGGGGAAGAGGAAGAGAGACCTACGGAGTTCATGAAGGTGGGAGAAGCCACAATGAAAGAAAGAAAAAACTGCTCGGAGCATTTTGGGCTGCAGCCACTTTAAGGCTGGAGCTGCTGAGTGCATGGAGCAGGAGCTGGCAGAAGCCATAGCTGTGCCCTTCAGATGGAGTTGCTTGGAGGCAGCAGGGGAAAAGAGGGTCTTGGTGGCCCCCAGAACAGCAAGACCATTAATAGGGTTCCCATGGACTCACACAGGAGCGAGGAGCCAAAACAACTGAAAAAAAGGAGCCATTCAGAGGCTGGTGAGTCATCGCAAGGGACCAGCACATGGCCCATCCCATGGGAAGTGTTTGGAGTACAGACAGTGGGGGAGATGGGCCCACCAGGAGAACACTGCAACACAGCAAGACCAGCCAATCTGCCCCCCAATCAGCATGGGACCACTCAGAGGAGATTGGTAAGGAATATAGAATTGCATGGGGTGCAGTTTGATGAAAAGACTCAGGCCCAGATCAGTTTCTACACAACCCAGGTGCACCAGGTCTCTGGAGAGCATGAAGTACCAATAAGGTCTACCATTAAACCCTGAGCTACACAAGAAGCCTTCCCTAGAGAAACAGCAGCAAAGCAGCAATTTAGCTCAATCACACAGCTCAGGTACTAGTTCCCACAGGATGTTCCCCCATTTTAGAAGTAAGCAAAGGACAAAAAATTAGTTCTGGCCCAGGTAAACCACCAGCACCTCAGGCCCACCAGGGGACCTGAGGCTTGGAGCCAGGGACTGGACCTCCAGCCCACATTCAAGCATACCACCAGTGCCTCGGGGCCCACCTGGAGACCTGAGGCACACAGCCAGGGACTGGACCCCCTGCCCATAACCAGGCACACTACCAGCACCACAGGCCCTGCCCAGGGGCCTGAGGCATGGATCTGGGGACTGGACCCCCCTCCCACAACCTGGCACACCTCCAGTGTCTTCAGGCCTGACCAGAGGACTGAGGCATGGAGCCAGAGACTGGACTCTCCTCCAAGAACCAGACACACTGCCAGTGCCTCGGGGCCTGACTGAGTCCTGAAGCACAGAGCCAGGGACCAGACACCCCCCACAACCAGGCATACCACCAGCAATAAGGAGCATGCCAAAAACATCACCTCCATGTAGGTGGCCCACCACAGCCACCACAGTAATCACGGCTGCCATGAAAGTGGCTAGACATCACAACCACCACACAGATGGTCCACCAGCCACTGGAGTGCATTGACACAAGGAGAGTCACCAGCCGAGACCAAAGAAAAGAAGAGGATGTCTCTCTCTTCAAAGCCCATTCCAAGACAGAAAAAGCATCTGCTCTACGATAATATTGAGGGACCTGAACACAACTCTCAGCATTGGACAGATCATCTAGACAACAATTCAACAGAGTAACCACTACTCTTTCAGAGGGAGAGAGGAAATCTAAGGTTATCAGAGGTGGGACAGGGAAAGGAGAGGGGGATAGGGAGAGATTGGACAAGGGACATAAAGAATAAGTACAATTTGTAACAATATACATACTAGTAATATTGATTTGATCAACATATCTCAACAGTGAACCCCAAAAATATGTATAATCAATTATGATTCAATAAAAATTTTAAAAAATAAAAATAAAAAAATAAATATCATTATAGCAGCATCCAAAAATTAAAATACTTAGGGATAATTATAACAAAATATGTACAAGACTTATACATTGAAAACTATAAAATACTGCTGAAAGATATTAAAGAAAGTCTAAATAAATAGAAAAAAAAAAACCCTGTTTGTGTATTGGAAGACTCAATATCATTAAGATGTCATTTAGAACTTTGTATTTAACATATGTACATTTTATTGTATATAAAATTATACTTCAATAAAGTTCATTTGCTTACAAATTGATTGATTTATTGCTGACACACATTTTCCTTGAACAGATTTGCATCCCATGTATGCATAATCTACACAGGCTAGGGAATCTCAAACCATGAAATTAAGTACAGACTCCATTTGACTGAGGCCTCTCCTAGTAACAAACTCAGTGAGGGCTTTGTGAAGACACAAAAAATAATTTTTTCAAGGGCAATGACCAGAACATAATCATTAATACCAGGTGTGCAGGAAAACAAGGCAATATGAGTGCCCAACAGTAGAAGCAGAGCCAGTAGTAACAAACCTAAAAAGGCTTCAGATATTGGAATTATAAATAAAACAACTATGCTTACTATGTTTAAAGCCATAAATTGGACAAGTTTGAAAAGATCTGCAGTGAACAGGAAACCATAAAAAGTGACACTGCATACCTAAAAAGAACTAAATAGAGCTTCTGAAAATGAAGCATAATAATCAAATTTCAAACTCAGTGGTCGGATATAACATCTTGGCCACAGCAAAAAAATAAAAAATAAATAAGTACTTGTGAAATTAAAATGTTATGAAAAATTACACAGATTGTACCATAGAGAATAAAAAAATAATTATTAAAAAATCTAATATGTAAGAGTAATGTCACATACAGTGGGAAGATCTAACTTACATTTGATTGGAGTCCCAGAAGGAAAAGAAACAGAAATGTGGTAAAGAAAATGTTAGAAAAGATAATGGCTGGGAATTGTGCAGAAGTGATAGAAGATAATCCACAGACTCAAGAGGACCAGCAAATCCCAAGCAAGAGAAATAAAATCTACACCTAAACATATCATAATTAAACTGTAGAAACCCAAAGATAAAGAGAAAAATCATAAAAGTAGCCAGTGGAGAAAAAGACAAAATACTGTCAAAAGACCAGCAGTAAAAACAAAATCTAACTCCTACAGAGCAACAATAGCAACCAAAAGACAAGAGAAGGTAATATGCAGAGAGAAAATAACTACTTATCTAGAATTCTACAGCACTAAAATATCTCTCAAGAAAGATGGTGAAATAAAGAAATTTTCAAACACCAAAAATTGAGAGATGATGTCACCAACAGACCTCCAATAAATGAAATTCTAAAAGATGAACCTCAGGAAAGCAAAAGAAAAGTGATTCTAGGTAGAAAGTCTGAGATATAACTACAGAAACTAGAAATTGAGTTGATGTTTCTACAAGTGCTTGTTGCCTAGGGGTATTTGCTGATCCTGTTACTCAAGACAAAGAGGTTGAAAATCTGGATTTTGCCAGGCTGTTGTTAGGAAACAGAGAGACTAAAATTTTACTTAGTTTTGGAGGTCTTACAAGACTGCACACTTGGGGACCTCAAACTCTGTTAGTTTTTCTCTCAAAGTCATTTGCCAAATCTTGAAACCGTAACAGAGACACTAAAAGATAAGCAGAAAGTCTTGGAAAAGCAAAGCAGAATTTCTGGAAGTCTTGTGGTACTAAGGCAATAAGGGTTAGTGTTCAGAACCAGTGGGATGAGACTCCCCCACCTATGCATGGCTCTCAGTGCCCTGGAGGATGCACCCTAGGAACAGAGGCAAATGAAAAGTAGATTAATGAAAGAAAGTGAACTGAAATGCCAGGTACTGATCAAGCTTTATTAAAGGAAAAGAATCTGCCAGGCTGCACTCAAAATGGAGAGCAGCAGCCAAGGCTGCCATCAAAGTGGAGAGCAACAATTGTTGTTGGGGTGGGAGAGCTTATATGGGCTGTAGGGCACCAACGGCTGGCTGAAGCAATCAAGGAGGGGCATTGCGAGGGAGGGGCATTGCACCCATGCAGAAGCAAAAGGGTTTCTGTTTCTCAGAAATCATGAAGTTTCTTAACAAACGGAGGGGCTGGCAACCATTTTGCAGTTGGCTTTTCCTAAAATGGCACTGGTTATGTTCAGAACCTATCATTCCCGCCTTTTAAATATAGGGAGGGGAGAAGGGGTGGAGTTCTCCTTCTTCTGAAGCTACTTTCTGCTGAAACTGGACAGAGATCTTTGAAAAGAAGAAGGAAAAATTATGTGGCAGGGTGTTGGTTTTGTGTTGGGAGGCTGTGTTCTTCTGGGGAAGGGTCAATGATTTTGAGGAGCTGATATCCTCCTCCCATGAAGAGTTCGGTGACCTTTTGGTAGGTGAAGGCTTGCATACATTCCCACTCAAGGATGTCATCAACACTGGTGGTGGTGGGACGAGATCAATATGGAGCAGTTCTTGTATGAATGACGCGCAGTGAGCCTGCAAGAGTGAAAGGATAATCACCGGGGGGGGGGGGGGAATGATCATCCTTCTTCTGGGATTGGGGGAAGAGAGGAGGTCCTGGAGATTTTTATTTTTGTAGGTCCTAGAATGGATGAAGTGTAAGGTGATGTTAGGTTGGAGGTTGAGCCGAGGGACCCCTCTGGATCAGTGTTAATAGGTATTTCGGGTGCTAATTTTACTAAGGATAAATGATATCAAGGGGCTTTTCCTAGTATCTTTACTGTCATGGGGGTGGTGAGTATTACTGTATAAGGCCCTTCCCAACATGGTGAGCAGGGCTTTGGGGTTCAGGTTTTAATATATACTTTAACTCCCAGGCTTAGTTTTTAATCTGAAGTAGTGGTAGGGAAGGAATGAGGTAATAAAACGTTGGTCTGTTCCCAAAGAAGGTTTCTGATGAGAGAAAGAATAGGGAGGTACTGGCCTAGAGGTGATGAATTGGAAGGGAGAGGAGAGTGAAGGATCTGCCATACATAAGCTCAAAGGGGCTGAGGCCTGTGGGCTTGCGGGGGGCAGCTCGCAGGCAAGTGAGTGCTAGAGGGAGAAGTTGGATCCAAGGGAGGTGAAGTTCCATGGACAATTTGGTAAGGTGTGTTTTTATGAGGTGATTGGCCTTTTCTACTTTACCTGATGATTGAGGCTAATAAGGTATGTATAGATTCCATTTGATGTGTAATGCCTGTGTTGTGAGTTGTGTGATTTGGGAAATAAATGTCGGGCCATTGTCAGACTGGAGACTGGTAGGTAGGCCAAAATGAGGGATTATTTCAGAGGTGAAAGTGCATGTTACCACTGCTGAGTCCCCTGAAATGGAAGGGAAAGCCTCAACCCAACCTGAGAAGGTATCCACTAAGGTCAGAAGATAGCATGTCTTCTCGTGGGGAGGCATGTGAGTAAAGTCAATTTGCCAATTCTGGCCAAGAGTGTATCCTCTGGCCTGGTGGTAGGAAAGGATTGAACTTGGAGGCCACCTTGATTAGAGCGACAAGTACATAAGGGGCAATTTTGAGTGATTTTTTTAAGTAACTTGGCCATGTGGGGGGAGTAGTATAAGGGCTGAAGAAGGCATAGCAGGGGTTCATAGGCTACATGGACAGAATTATGGAAGTCTAAAAGGATTTGTTTAGCTTGTGTGGTAGGGAGGACAAGGCAACCAGAGCGAGTATACCAGTTGTTTGTTTGTTTTGTACTCCCAACTGTTGGAGGTGTTGTATTTCTTGGGGTGTGTATTGGGGTAAGGGTATAGGTGCCATAAGAAGGACCTGAGCAGGAGAGGAAGAGTGGGGCCATGGTGGTTGAGCAGCCTGTTTTGCAGATCTGCCAGTTTGTTCCCCTGAGCTATTGGGTTGTTGGGGATTTGGTGTCCTCTGCAGTGTATAACCCCAATCTCCTTTGGGAGTTGTGCAGCCTCAAGAAGTATCTTGATAAGATGTCTGTTTTTTAGGGGCCCTCCTTGAGTGGTCATGTATCCTCTCTCCTTCCATATGGCCACACAGGAGTGTAGGAGGTGGTAAGCACACTTAGTCAGTGTACATATTGACTCATTTGTTACTTGCCAGAGTGAGAGCACGGGTGAGGGCAATGAGTTCTGCCTGTTGGGAAGTGGTGCTAGTGGGGAGGGGGGAAGCCTCAATAGTTTGTGTTAGATTTACTATGGCATAACCCACCCGGGGGGTAGGCGTAGAGATGATGCTCCCATCTATGAATGATGTATGTTGGGGCCGTGTAATAGGATGTGGGGAGATGTGTGGAAAGGGATTCAGAAAGAGGTCTAAAGCCTCCATGCAATCATGTTCTAAGGGTTGTGAGTGGCTGGATGAGAGTGGCTGGAGAACTGGGAATATTCAATGAAAGTAAGGTGGATAAGTTGTAGGCAGAAAGGGGAGAGAGTCAACCTGGCCTCATGGCTGAAAAGGTCTTGAAAATAGTGGTGGGGAACAAATAACTGTTTGTCGTCCAAAAGTTAATTTAGAGCTTTCTTGTGCTAAAATGGTGGCTGTCACCAAGGCCCATAAACAAGGGGCTCATCCCCAGGCTGTAGTGTCTAGTTGTTTAGAGAGGTATGCAACCGAGGAGAAAATACCTCCTGCCTCTTGTCCCAGGACCCCGACTGCCAGTCCTTGGGTCTCAGTGATGTATAAAACAAAAGGATAAGATAAATTTGGGAGAGAAAGAGCTGGGGCTGTGAGAAGAGCAGCTGTTAATCGCTGGTAGGGAGAATGAACAGGCTTTGTGGGACAGGCTTTTCGGGTGTGTAAGGAGGTTGTCAGGGAGCAGAGTGGTCTGAGGGATCAAAAGATTGATCCAAGTCTGGAAGGAGAGGTTGGGCATGAGCTACGAGAATTTGAGAGGTAGGACAGTTTTGATAGAGAGAAGGATGCAATCGGAGATAGAACAAGGCTTGAACATAAGGAATCTCTCCAGGTTTGCCACTCTGGTGACAAAAGTTGTCTAGGTCTCTGAGAGTATCCAAATCAAAAGTGCCATCTTCTGACCACTGGGATCCATTGTCTAGTTTGTACGTAGGCCAAAGTTGATTGCAGTAGAAAATGAGGTGTTTGGGTTTAATATCTCCCTGGAGGCCAAGAGGTTGTAGAAGTTATTAATGAAATAGAAATAAAACACAAGTATTTTTCAGGAGAGGACCAAAGTCCTTAGTCTAGGCCAAAGCCTGTAGCTTAGAGGAAATTGGCCAGGAGACAGCCCAGAGGCATGCTCTATTCAAAATTCTGTTTGAATTGTGAGGATCCCATGTGAAGGGTGAGAAAAGAAATGGGCAGTCCTAGTACAAGAAGAGTGCCAACAAAGAGTGTCCTCATTGTTGTACACCTTCTTTTGCAATTGCAGTAGCGAGAGGAGCCACCAGCTAGAGGAGCATCCTCCAATAGCCAGGGCAAGAAAGGAGTTCCCTTGGCCAGGCTCCTGGTCTTCATGAAGTAGACAGTAGTCATAGAAAGTAGTCTGGGGAACCCGTAGAAGTAGGACAGACCCACTGACTCACCCTGAATTAAGGCTGATGTTGAATGTGTTGGTCTTGAAGTGGCAAGAGGAGAGAGTCCTGGAGGTACCCGGTTCAGCAGGTCCGGGAAGGGCGGCCAGGGGCCAATCAACCCAAGAGAGGGGATCATCCAAAGGTCCTAGCCAGGACACTTCCCGGGTTTGGGCACCAAAATGAAAGAAAGTGAGCTGAAACACCAGGTACCGATCAAGCTTTCTTAAAGGAAAAGAATCTGCCAGGCTGCACTCAAAATGGAGAGCAGCAGCCAGGGCTGCCCTCAAAGTGGAGAGCAACAACTGTCGTTGGGGTGGGAGAGCTTATAAGGGCTGTAGGGCACCAACGGCTGGCTGAAGCAATCAAGGAGGGGCATTGCGAGGGAGGGGCATTGCACCCATGCAGAAGAAAAAGGGTTTCTGTTTCTCAGAAATCATGAGGTTTCTTACAAAGGGAGGGGCTGGCGACCATTTCGTGGTTGGTTTTTCCTATAATGGTACCAGATATGTTCAGAAGCTATCAATTAACCCATGTGCTAAATGCTCAGCAGAGAAAAAGGGAAACAGTATTATCCAGAGCCCCTATGATTTCTTATATACAATGTTGATATTTAATCAAAAATTACTAGGTACATCAAGAGACACAAAAAATCAAGGCAATTTTGTCTTTCTTTTATAATACAATCTGTAATTTATAATGCAATGTCTTGCACTATCTTAAACACATAATTTGAAACACCAATGAAAACAGTTCTGTAGATGTGAAAATCTTCCATTAATAGATGTGGAGTATGCATAAAGCAAATGTACTTCACGGGGCCTGGTTTTCCAAAGCCTTGCAGTTTCAAATATTGACAGGAAGTATTCCCCAGGCTATAGTCTCTGTTGCAAGATAAAGAATTGTAACACAGCAAGGTTGCTGGCTCAAAGACAAACAGGTTACTGATTGACATGTAAAGATACTGGGAAATTACTGTAAGAAGAGAATGTTTGCTAAAATCAAGCTTTTGTTGAAAATTGCATTATAGAAGATCACCTTGCTTGTCTTACTGAATGTTATCAGCTTCTATTGTTAAACTTGTTAAACTGTACTTAGAAAAAAACCCACCTATGTTCTCTTCCTGTAACTTCCTGGTCTGGAGAATAAATGCGGGAAGAGAACCCCAATTCATGGTTAATTTCCCAGATGGAAGGAATGCCTCTCTCTTGAGGGTTCCAGGAGATTAACCCCTTTTCAGGGCTTCTCACTGCTTGGAAGAGATGGGCTTTGAGTAATTTTTGCAGCTCCATCACACAGGGGAAAAGGGGTGACAAATCCGTGGGAGGCAAAGCAACAAATACAATAGCAAATAACAGAGAATGTACCATATTTCTAAACTCTCTGCAAGAATAATTTTATCCTTCTTCAAATATCACAGCTACATAATTCTTCTTATTGCTCATACAGAATATTCATTAAATCTTAACACATGTATTTACTTATCAGCACTTTTACTCCATTCCTTTAAACACTTTCATGTTGGTAAGAAGGTACAGTTGCAAAACCGACTTCCGATACCAACAACTGAAGTACTTTCTTTCCAGCTTTCCTAAAACAAAACTACACATTTTGTTTATCTAATATATTAAAACCCTACTAACTCTAGCTTTAAAAAGACAAAGTATTGGGCCGAGCCTGTGGCGCACTTGGGAGAGTGCGGCGCTGGGAGCGCTCCTGCCGTGGGTTCGGATCCTATATAGGGATGACCGGTGCACTCACAGCGCTCACTGGCTGAGCGCGGTGCGGTCAGTCTCAAAAAGGACAAAAAAAAAAAAAGACAAAGTATTGTGAAAATACTTTGAAAACTATAAATCTCCACACAAATGTAATGGCATTACCATTATTATTAATATAAGAAAAGCCTGAATTTTTAAAAATACTTTCAACTAATGGCCATGAATTTGTGGCTTTTTAACAAAGACAAAATCAGAAATTAGCTTCTGTGTAAGCTATTAAAATAGCTTAAATTCAAAATCTAACTCCATGAAACCAAGATATTATCCTCTTTGAGTAACTATCTTTCATTTTTCTCTTTACCGTTAAGATATATATTGTTTTAACAGAATGAAATCCCTTAAGGTAATAACGGAAAGGTCACATAAAATTAAGTATAAAAAGAACCATAGAATTCTCAGGACCTGTTTAGATTCTAGTATCTTTATAAGATAAAGTTTTAAACAACACAATTTTTAAGGCTGTTTTTAGACATGCATGTATGTATTTTGATGGCTGGCCAGTATGGGGATCCAAACCCCCAACCTTGGTGTTATAACATTAAAGCTGCTTTTAATTCTGTCTATGACTCTACACATGGCTACTGAATTAGTGTAGTAAAAATTTCATTTAGTTAAATCAATGAATGGTATAAGTAACTTTAAAAATTAAGTGCTCTCTCAAAGTTGCAATGATAAGGCATATTTGCACAATCAAGCTTAGAACACAGACAGAAGATAAATATTTCACAAAACACAGAAATAATTTCCATAAAAATTGAGTACATATCAGAACAAGTAACCTAATTAGGTAAATGAAAATAGTCTAATAATGAACCTGGAAAATTCTGACAGTACAGCAATGACTCACATAAGCAATGACAGTGAGGATTAAGTTAACCTTTGTGCTTCATGCAAATATGAGACCTTTGTACATTTTGCTATCCAGATACAAAAAGGTAGTTCAGATGAAAAAAAAAAACTTATAAAAACTTCTCCTTGCAAGCAATGAAGTAGAAGAAAATAATGCTGACTTTCTTGGCCTGCTTTCTTTAAATCAGCCTTCAACCAAGAATAACTAAAACAATGGACCACAAGTGTGCCAAGGAGCATAAAGCTTAATGTTAAAACACCAAAAACATATTGTCCTTCATGAAAAAATCTTACAAATACCCATATGTCCACAATTAAATCACTTATAAGGATTATAATGCCAAGAACTGACATCATAAAATTATGTTTAGGGGCCAGCCCGGTGGCGCACTCGGTAGAGTGCGGCGCTTGGGAGCATGGTGGCGCTCCCGCCAAGGGTTCGGATCCCATATAGAGACCAGTCCGCTCACTGGTTGAGCGCGGTGCGGGCGCGACACCGAGGGTTGCAATCCCATTGCCGGTCGCAGTACGGGCGCGACACTGAGGGTTGCAATCCCGTTACCGGTCACGAAAAAAGACCAAAAAAGGAAAAAAAAAAATTATGTTTAGTATACTTCATTATCAATCACTTTAGCTCTTGGTTATCTACTTCCTTCTCTCATACAAAAAGAAGAAAAAATGTCCAAACAAATATCACGGCATCCTTTGGTATAGCACTGAATTGTAATTTCTATTCCTTAAGAATAAATATGAAATTGGAATACTAAAATCAAAGTGATTGATTTTAACTTTCTTTTCTAAATCTCTAATTCAAGTCCAAGGTTACAAGGCTTCCTTCTGTTTCACAATGATCTTCATTACAGATGACAACACCTAGAACAAAATATGTTTTTTAAAATTTGCATATAAGTTCAAAAACACTGGGCCATGATTTTATCAAAGCTCTATTTTTTCTAAAAATAATATATTACCACTAAATAGAGTTCTAATAATAGCTTTGGAAAAGTAAAGTCTCAGAAATTTACTTCCTCTCAGACTATCTTTTTAAAATAAATCTACTCACAAAGATATTTATCACAGAACCATTTATAATATCAAAAATGTTGGAAACAACCTAAATATATCAACATAAGGAAATGGTAAAGTAAACAAAGGTAGATTCATAGAAAGCTACTAAGATATATTTAACAAAGGTGCAGTATTGTGAAAATTCTTAATATACTTTTGACCCAGCAATTACATTTAGGATTCTATCCTAGGGAAATAATCACATATGTGCACCAAGACATGTACTCTTTGCAGAGCCTTCTTTTTTTTTTTTTTTTTTTTTTTTTTTGTCCTTTTTGAGACCGGCCGCACCACGCTCAGCCAGTGAGCGCTGTGAGCGCACCGGTCGTCCCTATATAGGATCCGAACCCACGGCGGGAGCGCTACTGCGCTCCCAGCGCCACACTCTCCCGAGTGTGCCACGGGCTCAGCCCATGCAGAGCCTTTTTTATAACAGCAAAAAATTGAAAACTACCTAATGACAATTGAGTGGCTTAGTTCAATAAATTATGGTACATCCAACTAAAAGATTCATCATACAACCCCTAACAAGAATGCAGTAGCTTTTGTATGAACTGACTTCAGATGATCTCCAAGATGTGAAAAAAGTGCCAGAAAAATAAATACAGCACTTACAGTTTTTAACTGTATATGGAAAGAGAAAGGGGGTTAGGAATAGAAAGCAAATACGCTTCAGTTGTTTACTCTCTATACTTCTATATTGTTTGAGTTTTTTACAACAGATCTGTACTCATGTACTATTTATATAATTTCTTAAAATAAAAGCTACAGTAAATGATACTTATGAAGAATTTCAATGACTAGAGAAAATGTTTATGCTACTAATGAAAGCCAACATTTACTTATCACTTTGTGCCAAGCATCAAGCTAAATGTTGTATATGAAATGCCCCAACTTAATACATCAAACTTATGATTTAGATACTATTATGATCACTATTTTATACACATGGATTGAATGCAATCTGCAGACAAAATCTGCCTGACTCAACAGTGTTTTTGTTTGTTTTTCTAACTAATTGCCAACATTTCACAAAAAATCCAGATTTCTGGCTGCTATCAAAAAACTGAAAGATTTGCTACACTTGCCCTTCATGAGCAGTAGCTGCCCCTTTAGAGGGAGCATGCTCTCTCCAGTTTACCACAGTAGCCATCTGGCCCACTGCAGTCACTTCAAGAGCTGGATTTCAGTGCTAATGCAGCTACCTACTATGTGAAGTTGTGTGTCCTTAAATGTCTTCTTTTCTTCCTTGTGTTCTATTTTCTTCACCTGAAATATGGAGATAATAATGGTATTTCCTCATAGGGTTGTTGTGAAGGTTAAGAAAGATAATATCCACAATACATACAAGGGGACTTCAAAAAGGTTGTGGAAAATGGAATTAAAAGATAAAAATAAAAAATATAAAATTTATTTCTCAAAACAAACTCCATCAAGTTCAAGACACTTTTATAAGTGACATTACCAGCCATTTAGTCCATCCCTAAAGAACTGAAGGTCCTGGGGACTTAACCATGTGAATGCAGTCTTTTTTATATTACTAACTGAAAAAAAAATGGGTGCCCCTTAAACATTTTTTAAGATTAGCAAACAAAAATAAGTCAGGGCTGCCTGGTTGGCTCAGTTAGTTAGATCATGGTGCTGACAACACCAAGGTCCAGGGTGCAGATACTAAAATGAAACTAAAATCACCTGTTAGTCACACATGGCATTTTCTAATCTAGTAATAAGAGTCTATATCACTGTGAATGAAGTATACCCCTTTATGACTATCTCATTCAAGGGAAGAAATAACATGGCTCCTTTTATAGTTGACTAGCTTCCAAGCTTTCTATTGTATTTGTCAATTAAGTCTTAAGAAAATACAATTTGCCTCACAGCATATCCAAGTGGATAGCAGCCCATGTTTGAAAAGGAGACATTCTTAAATTTGAAATACTCTGATAAAGAATTTACAAAGCATCATTAACTTAGCCTGACCTACTTTTCAACCTGTATACCTTCTCAAACTCTATGCCCCAAGAATATATGATTGTTGGTGTCTATTACCAAAATAAATACTATATTTCTTCTATTTCCAAGCCTTTGTTCAAGGTTATTTACTGTCTAGAATAACCACCATCTATCTGATGAAGTTCTATTAATCCTTTAAGAATTAACTCAAAACCCACTACCTTTGAGCGTTCCCAGGTCTTCCCAATAAATATAATTTTCCTCTTCCTTCTTGCAATCCTATCACGTTAGCTGGACTTCTCTTCTACGATATGCTTTAAAATAAGGTTGTGGGGCCGAGCCCATGGCGCACTCGGGAGAGTGTGGCGCTGGGAGTGCAGCGGCGCTGGGAGTGCAGCGTTGCTCCTGCCGCAGTTTCGGATCCTATATAGGGATGACCAGTGCGCTCACAGCGCTCACTGGCTGAGCGCGGTGCGGCCGGTCTCAAAAAGGACAAAAAAATAAAATAAAATAAGGTTGTGTATGCCTCCTTCATGGTTATGACCCTCTAAAAAACAAAGATTATCTTATTCATTTTTAACAACCCACCCCCCGCCCCAGTACATCTACAATACTTTGCATGTTGTAAGTAGATAATAGATTATTGTAACTGAAAAGAACGTAGAAATCTTTGGTCTTATTGCTTGGAGAGGAAGTTAAATTTCAAGTCACATTGCTAAACATATCCAGAAAGACTCAATTTTGTATCTGTAATCTAGATCTCTCTTCTGAGATCAACCCATATATCCAACTATCTATACATTTCCTTACCTCGATATCCCACAATCACCAGAATCTCAACTTGTCTAAACCATGTTCACTATCTACTCTCTGTGCTCTTCTGCTATTGTCTCCCTATATGAACCTATGCAAGTCACTTAATTTTTAAAGCATTTGTTGGGCCCTTTCTTCATCTGTCAAATGAAGAGCTTGGTTAAATGAAATCGATATGGAAAGCACAGGGAAATTTAATTTTTTTTTTTTTTTAAGGCTAAAGGATAAGAGAAAAGAGGTTCCCAGAGTCTCTCTGGAAGAAGTTACTGCTCCATCCTCTTCTCCAAGGTTCACTGACTTCCCAGCAGGGTTCTTAAAAAAGGAAGATGGGGGTAGCTTCCTGCCTGAATAGCCATTAATTGATGGCTACTAATAATAAATATTGGTAGGTTGAAACGCCTGATGTAAGAAATACTGATGTTTACTTAGAGCTTTTTTGTGTTTTGTTTTGTTTTGCTGGAGGCCGGCTGGTAGAG
Source organism: Galeopterus variegatus (assembly GCF_000696425.1). Taxonomy (NCBI): domain Eukaryota; kingdom Metazoa; phylum Chordata; class Mammalia; order Dermoptera; family Cynocephalidae; genus Galeopterus; species Galeopterus variegatus. The sequence goes on along the minus strand of NW_007726221.1, from coordinate 1,051,661 downwards.
GGATCAAACCATAGTGTTATCAGCACCACACGATAATCAACTGAGCTAACCGGCCAGCCCCCAAGCATTTTTCATAGGGTATATTGCTTAACTTCCCACTACAAAGAGGATAATTTATATGATTATTTCAGCAACGGTTTTTTAAATACTTTCCCATTAAGAGCACATCTTTGAGGCACAAGGCAAAGAAAATTCTCACTCATAACCACAAGTGTTGTTCAACCAATCTGTAATATTAAACTGCTGATTTGTAAAATAAACATAAGTTAACAGCAGATAGTCTTTTCTTCAGAAATATCTGCAAAAAAAAAGAATGCTAAAAATGCCTATCCTGAATTTTAGAACCAAGCATCCAATGTGTCCATTTATCTTTTAAAAAAACAGTGGGTCAGGATAGTAAGATATGTTCTACAACACTGTTGGGGTAGTAGTTACATACAGTAGTCATAATTCGATGGAAATGATCACAGGATCTGCGCATTTTCTTTTAGAAAGTTTATATTTCAACTTTTTAAATGCGGACTGGTAAACACTGCGGTAGTTAATAACTGGCCTTCTAGTAAAGGACGCATTACAGTGTGAACAGGTCCCTTCCATGCTGGGCACGAAACTCCTCCGCAAAACCAACCTCGTTCCCCTGGGCAAGCAGGTAGCACGGGGAGAGAGAGTCAAGCTCCTTGAATCTCCCAGATACGTCAAGCGCTGGTGCAAGGTGGGATGTCCCAAGGCTCCCCACCTGGTCACATCTGCCAGTCTCCGGTTTTCATTTGTAAAATGGAGACAAACATACTGCCTATCTCTTACTGTGGTTTTGAGGATTAAAAGTTTGTTAAAAAGCACTCAGGACAGCCCTAAGCGCTAAGTAAACATTAGTTACCGCTATTTATCATAAAAGATAAACAGGCTACTCGTCACACACACACACACACACACACACACACACCGCCATTGCCAAAAAGCCTGGCGGGCAAACCTCCCTGGGATGTAGTACTCAATAACTAACCCCAGACCTGCCCGCCCCTTGCTCCGTCACAGGACTTCCCGGGTTAAAATGTCCCTCGCCCACTTCAGTGCACTCGCCTGCCTGCATACAAACTCCTGCGAAGGCCGCAGTCTGTGTCACTGGGCCAGGCCCCCGCCTCGCCTCACGCCACCTCACGCCACGCGCACGCGAACTCCTTCCCGCGCCGCGTAGCCCACGCAGTGTCACGTGACCTGTGCCCCCGCCCTCGCCTATCTGTCGAACCCCTCCCTCCCGGCTCCCGCGGCGTCACGTGGACGGTGCCCCGCCCCGGCCTGCTTGCTAGACCCCACTCGGGTTGAGTGGCAGGCGCAGCGCCGGCGGGCGGCTGAGGCGGAGATGGCTGCCGCGCTGAAGCACATTGAACAGCTGTCCAGTCGGGTCGTGCGCGTGTTGGGCTGTAACCCGGGTCCCATGACCCTACAGGGCACCAACACCTACCTGGTGGGGACCGGCCCCAGGTAAACGTCCCCTCTTCTCCACCCACACGTATACACCCGCCCGCGGGGCCCAAGGAGCCGGGGCTAAGACGACTGCCCGCCCCGGGCCGAGAGGCTGTGCGTCGGCAGCGTGGAGTGCGGTGTCCTGCCCCGGGCTGGCCAGCCCTACCCAGGACCGCAGGCAGACGCCCAAGCCCGGAGCTCCGCCGAGCTACGACCACCCCGGTGGTAACCTCTCTAATTTAGCGAGAAATAATGCGGGCGGCGGGGGAATTTTTAACTTCCCGTTTGGAAACCCTGTTTACGTTGCTAGATGTTTGAATACCAGGGTGAGCGTGTTTAATATTAAGCTGTTGAGAAGTTAGGATCTCCTGGAGTTAAGGATTCAAGAAAGTGTTTACGTACTTTGCTCACTTGACCTTTGGTGTAACTTCCCTGCACAAAAGCGATTGTGCTGCCATTTTCTTGAGGCCATTTCCTAAAGTCAGCAGCAGAGGGCAGGATTTTCTTGCTTCCAAATTGCGTGTGTACACCCCGAAAGAGCCCCCTAGGCCCGGGGAAGAAGAGCTGACCATAACTAATTTTGGTTTTTGTTAAAATTGTCAGTGTGTCCTCATTTGAGCTGTTTTGCAGACGGAGGAACATATCTGTATTTGTAAGAAGATACTTTTCCTCTTACTTAATCTGCATCCTGTTTTAGTGGAATTATGCCGAAGTGGGAAGGCGTGGTTTACTGCACAGTATGCTTTAGTAGGCATTGAGCAACTTCTGTGCAGTCTTTACTATACTAGATAATCTAGATAATACAGAGTTAAAATAAGATACATGTTCTCCTGAGCACAGAATTTAACTATGTAGTCGAGATATTACAATTAAAACAAAATAGTTGATTACTAAAAACAATAAGTTTAGCACGTTGAGTCTTCGTTTGAGTATCTACTGTATTTGCGTTTTTCAGGCAAATAAGAATTTTAGAAGCAGCAGAATGGGAGAGACTGGAAGTACTGCAAGTCAGACAGGCTAAAGTCCACAGTAAAAAGACGGTCAGTAAAGTACAAGAGCTTCAGGCTGCCTCCAGAATCTAGGAGGACAGAAAATTAAGCAGAAAAAATACTAGATGTGTAGCGTATAGTCTGCCCTGGCTGGGACTCCCTCACCCCAGTAAGTGCACAGGCTTTCTGTTTTCGGTGTGCCATCTTAAACACATTGTTGAATATCAGTATACTGTCTCAATAATTTCAACACAACTTGCTTTTCTTCCAACAGTTGAAACAAATGGCAGGTACTGTTTGAAAACCAGATGAAGTTGGCTTGCGTTTAGGCGACATGTCGTATGAAAAATACATATTGTATCTTTAAACACTAGAATCACATTCAGCATAGCAAGTGCTTGTGCTAAAGAGACTTAAAGGACCTGAAACTGACTGAGGGAAGAGGAGATTCAATCTCCCATCTTAAACTACTTAATGCTATTACTTACATAAACTCATGGAGTTGAATGGCCAGTGGAATCACTCACACTATTTAAATTATTTTTCCATATAGTTGAGGTAGAGAGTCCATATAGTTGAACTAATTATGTGCAGATGATGCTACTCTATAAAGAGTGTAAAGTAAAAGATGGCTAGAAATGAATATTAATTGAGTCCAAGTTAGATGTTCTGAAATTAGTATCTACCTATTCCACTTAAAACAGTTCTAAGATCACAGGTGACTACTATATCACTAAACCCAGTGGCATTTTTCTGTTCCCATTTTCCTTGAACTTTGATATCTTTTGACCACTGATCACTACTTCCTTGATTTGGCAATACGACATTCTCGAGTTTTTCTCTTACCTCTCTACCTGTACTTTCTAATTCTCTTTTATGGAGTCATCTTTATCATATCTTTTTTGGGGGGGGGGCAAATGGCTAATTCCTTGACCTTGGTGTTATAACATGGCATTCTAACCAACTAAGCTAACCACCCAGCCCCTATCAGATCTTTAGTTATTAGAGTTCCTCAAAATACAATCCTAATCTCTCTTCTGTTCTCATACTATATTCTCTTCCTATCTGGTCTTGTCTACTTTCTTGGCTTATTGTCTGTTTTTTCAGAACTCCCAAAGTTATACCTCCAGTTTAGACAAAATCTAAACTTGATTTTCAGACTCCGACAGCCAACTGCTTTCTTAAATCTCTACTTGCGTGGCTCACAACCACTTGAAACTCAGTGAGCTCCCAAACTGAACTCATGGACTTTTCCCTGTCCTCCTCCAGTCCTCCATACATTGGTAAACAGAACCATCCCCACATTTGATTAAGAGAAATGCGTAAGTACCCTCCCTGACATTTCTTTGCTTCCTACCACACATTCAAGCCATTATGAAGATCTCTTCATGTCCACTGCTATCACCCAGTCCAAGCCAGTACAACTCTTACTTAGGCTTCTGTAATAGCCCCCTAACTGGCTTCCCTGCATCTACATTTGTCCCTTTTTAATCCATTCTGCTTCATATAGCCAGAGTGGTATTTTAAAAATGAAAAATGCAAGGCTTTGCATATTGTGGCCTCCACGTGCCTCATAAGGCTCATCTCAACCCTCTCTCCCATTCTAGCCATACTGGGCTTAACAGTGCCTCAGATGAGTTGTATCATTTCTGCCTCGGGGCTTTCGTGGGTGCTTTCTTCTGTCTCCCACTCATCACTCCCTTCTACACCCAGCTAACCTCTCTCATCCCTCCCTTCTACACCCAGCCAACCTCACCCATCCCTCTCTTATACACCCAGCTAACTTCACCCATCCCTCTCTTATACACCCAGCTAACCTCACTCATCTTTCAGAGCTCAGTTGAAATATTTCCTCGTGGAAGTCTTCACTGATCCCTCAGAGTATGTTTGATTAATGTAATATACTGTCGTAGCACTACATGCTATTAATGGCCCTTTTCTCAACCATAAGTGGTTTTTTGCGTGTGTGAGAAGCTTAATGTTTTTCCTCCCCTCCATGCCCCACTAGAACATAATTCAATGAAGATGAGTTGTATCATTTCTGCCTCAGGGTTTTTGTGTGTGCTTTCTATATTCCCAGGACCTAGCACAGAGCTTTGTACACAGCATGGATAGTACAGTAAATATTTGCGGAATGAATGAGCATTCTCTGTGTTTTCTCTTAATTTTCACTCTTATTATAGGACTGCTGTATAGCTGCAGTTTTAGCTGGTCTTCCTTCTTCATTCTAGACCTATTATGGTGCTTAGCACATAGGTACTCAGTAAGCATTTGAATCAACAAACAGCCAAATTTTCCAGAGTATTTCCACATTCTTCCTCTGCTCAAGAATCTGTAATAGCTGCAATTTTAACCTTGCCTATCAAAACTGTGCATGCTTTGAGGGCAGATAGTGTATCTTATGATGGGAAAGGCAATCTAGTGGAATAAAGTTAAAACTCTTGACTCTGGTTACCTAGATTAGCCAGATGACTTTGGACAAGACATTTCTCTCTCAGCTTCAGATTTCTTACCTGTACGTTGGGGGTTGTATAGTACCTACCTTGTAGGGATGTTATGGGGATTCACATGAAATTTAAATGAAAAGCCATATATCGAAAGCACTTAATAAATTCTAGCATGTGGAAAGCATATAATGTTAGCTGTTATTTTTATCATTTCTGCTCTTCTCATAACATCAAGACAACACTGGATTCATAGCAGGTTCTCAGAAACTATCTAATGCTTTTGTAAGAGCGACAGCAAATTGACAGAGACCAGTTAATAGCTATCTTACTAGCAATATAAAATATCTACGAAGAAGTTGATTCCACTAACTTTTCACCATTTGAAGGATTTTTTTTCCACATTCACGTAGCAGATTGTTGTTATGCCTGGCACTGCGCTCTAGTGAATAAATCGGTCATAGACAGGTGCAGATTCATGTACACTCTTCTCTTGAGCCCTTTGTTAGCATAACTTGCATTTGCAAAATGATCTCCTGAGATAGGGATAGCGTCTGTAGCCATGAAGATAAAGCTGCCCAGCCCGCATAGAGATACTATCTAATCATCTGCAGTAACTATTCATAGACATTATGGATGGGATAAATATTTGCTAAGGGGGGAACTGAGAACATTTTTCTAATTTACAGCTGAAGTTTTATTTATGCCATGTGAAGAAAGATTTCAGTGCTTGCCTAAGCAGTCCCCTCCACCAGAGAGGCAGTGAGTATCTTGAATGGAGAAGTCACTGGACCTTGTTTCTGAACATTAGTGCTTCCCAGCACTGACTCTTGCTAAATGTTAAATGTTTAACTCTTGTTAAATGGCCACTAGAAAATCACTTAGCCTTTCTGAGGATCAAGAGAGACAATAAATATGAAAGTTCCAAATGGTTTAAATTGCTATGTCAATGTAGGATGTTATCAGTGTGACTCCCCCCGACCCCCAGATGTTAGGCACAAACTCATTTTTAGGTTTTATAGTATCTAGGCAACCCTTCTCCATTCTGAATAGATTGTGTTTGTTCCAGGAATTGTGAAAGTCCAGTTTTCTTCACTTTGAGAGTCCTTCCTTTGCCAATCTCAATTTTGTTAGCCCAAGACAGGACCATTAGAAGACCTAAAAAAGGAGGCTGGGGACCCATGTTCTCCAGTGCCAGAGGCCTGTGGTCACTCACACTTCAGCTGCAAACAGACATTCTAGAACATCTGTTTTCTTTGCTATTAGATTTTATCAAATATGTTTATTAACCCCATTAATTTTGTCATGACTTTTGATCAGCATGTATGATCTGGTCTTTAAAATATGAATATTTAAAATCAGTTTTAGATTACAAGATACTTCAAAATGGAGCTTCTTAGGAAGTAGGAGAAGGCAGGATTAAAAAATAATAATAGAAAGGGATGTTGGTGGTTTGGGAAAATTTGAGTAGTCTTGATCTGAAGCATGGAAAAATTCTTCTGAAGGACCAGAAGACCCCCAAAATGGTCCAAGTGACACTAATTAAAGGGCAGCAGGAATTTGTGGTAAGTAAAAATCAAATAATCCCAAATGCACAGGAGCAGCCAAAATCTGGGATGGTGGACTAGACAGTATAATTGGAAACATCATGGTATTAAAGTATTGTGTGTTTTTAATTTAGTGTAACTAAATGGACACAGTGCCAAGCATGGCACAGTGTGTTGCAGATATGGAAATAAATTCATGAATTCCCTGAACCAGAATAGACAAGGTACCTGCCCTAATGGGGGTCAAATTTATAGGGTAGTAGAGGGTGTGGAGCTAGGCAGTAGGTAAATAAACCTGTAAATACATATGTTACATCATAATAATTACTATGTAGAGAAAGCAAGGGAAGATGCCATAAAAATTTAGAGGGCTGGCAGGTTAGCTCACTTGGTTATAGTATGGTACTGATAACACCAGGGTCAAGGGTTCAGATCACCTTACTGGTCAGCTACCAAAAAAAACTTCACTGTGACCTAAATCAAACTCATTTCAAATTTGCTCCCTCCAGTGTTTACAATCTTGGTTAATGGCACACCAGTCATCCCACCTGGAAACCAAAGAATCCCTTCCCTTCCACATCCAATTGTTTTAAAAATACTGTTGACTGTGCCTTCTAAACCTTCTTTTTCACATTTCCACTGCCAACAGAATCTTATAATGTCCCCTTGAGCCACTTAACCATCTAGTCTCCTGTTTCCAGAATGGACATTCAGAGCTGTACTTTTGGAGTAGTTCCACTGCTTTGTGGAACTTAGGATGTCATTAGAGGCCAGTGGGACGTTTCCTCCCCTGAGAGAGGCCAGTTTGTTTTTATCAGCTGCAGCTCTCAGGGAATAGGGGTAGGGAAACAAACTATCATCCAGTATAAGAGAGTCATCCAGTTACTTCCAGCGATATGTACCCTATTTGAGTGCTCTGCAAATGCTTTCTGTTATCTGTCACTTTTATTGCTTATTTGTTTTCAGTCATACACAGCTTCTCCTTCCTACCTTCCAGTAGAATGTAAGCAGGGTTGTTGGTTTTTTTTCTTGATTACTGCAGGAAAGAAAGGTATGGTATGTAGTAGATAATCCATAAACAGTTACTGATGAATGAATGAATGACTCAGACTTTTCATCAAGAATAATCTCTCAGCCAGCTGAAAATAGTTGTTACTGTGAAACAGCATGAATTAAGAAGTTTGTGATTGGTTTTTGAGGAAATGTCACCGTAACTTCTTTATTAGTTCAGGCAGACTTCATAGAGAAACCCCCTAAAATAGTAAGGAAGAGCAAAGTATAACGAAGTTTCAAAACTACAAGCAAAAAAACATAATAAGGTTGTCTAAGTAAAGAAAGAAAACAGCTCATGCTTCCCTACAGCTTTCATTTTTATGTGGAAGGGTGCTAGGGTGGATTGAATGTCTCCCTAAAACTCATTGAAGCTTGATCCCCACTGTAACAGTGTTAAGAAGATGGGAAATGGCACTGTTGAACGGTGGGGCCTTTAGGAAGTGATTGGATCATGATGACCGTGCTCTCATGAATGGATTAATCCATTTGGGGAGTAATTGAGTTAGTGGTTTAGTGAGTTGTCACAGGAATGGCACTCGTGGCTTTATAAGGAGAGCAAGTGAGCATGTTAAAGAACTCTTGCCATCCTTGCCATGTGGTTGCCTACATCACCATGGGACCTGTAGAGCGTTCCCAACCACAAGAAGGCCCTCACCAGATGCTACCCCATGGACTGGCCATGGACTTCCCAGCTTCTGAAACTGTAAGAAATAAGTTTCATTTTCTTATAAGTTACCCAGTTTCAGGTATTCTGTTATAAGCAACAGAAAATGGACTAATATAGGTGCCAGTGTACACCTTAAGTGATAAGTTATGGATCTAGTGCAGAAGACTAGGTTTCTTTAGGAATGCCATTGAACCAAATTCTTGCATGTCTATGAGACATTTGAGGACTTCATAAAAGTTCTAGAAGGCAGAGTAGATAAGAGCACATGTTCTGGCACCAGAATACCTGGGTTCGAATGCTGGTTCTGCCACATATTTGCAGAATAACCTTAGGTAAGTTATTTCTTAATAATGAAATACTTACCTTAAACAAACATGAGGAATCTGATTGTCAAAATATGTCAGGTCTTCGGAACAGTGCCATGTTTGCTTTAATTGCTGTGTAAATGTTCAAGATTACTGCTATTATTCCACGTTCAGACATACATTCAGCTATAATTTTTTTCAAAGACCTTTCTTATGGTGAGATTACTTATAGTTCAGCTGAAGCAAACATATAGCTGGTTTTCAAGCATGTTGAAAGCAAAATAATTTATGCAATTTCTTAAATTTAATATAAATTTTATCTGTGTGAAAAATACGCTAATATTAACTCTGTTCCAATTATGTGATTATCTTCCATTTAATTTTCAGGAGAATCCTCATTGACACTGGAGAACCAGCAATTCCAGAATATATCAGCTGTTTAAAGCAGGCTCTGACTGAATTTAACACAGCAGTTCAGGAAATATTAGTGACTCATTGGCACCGTGATCATTCTGGAGGCATAGAAGATATTTGTAAAAGCATCAATAATGGTAAACAGAAAACATTCCTTAAGCTTATTGAGGGAATCTATGTTTGGAGAATAATTTATTTCAGTTACAGAGATAAGTAATCTGTAAACCATTTACAAAATACATTCAGCCTTCGGTATTCGTGGGTTCTGTATCCGTGGATGCAACCAACCACAGATCAAAAATATCCAAAAATAAAAATTGCATCTGTACTGAACGTGTACAGACGTTTTCTTGTCATTATTCTGTAAACAGTAGAGTATAACTATGTACATAGCATTTACATTGTATTAGGTATTATAAGAAATCTAGAAATGATTTAAAGTGTGCTGGAGAATGTGCGTAGGTATAGGCAAATACACCATCTTACATCAGGGACTTGAGCATCTTTGGATTTTGGTGTCCATTTCCCCATCGATACCAAGGGACAGTTGTACCTTATATTTAAATGGTACTTTTAGAAATGGATGTGATTGTTGAATAGTGTCCCCAATTTTAACAAAGGAGGAAAGGAAAAGTCCTGTTTTCTGTCTCGAATTCTCTTCTCTTCTCTTACTTTTCCCCATTTCCCAGTGATATGGGGCAGTTTTAATTTAGTCCGTGTGACAGTTATTACTTCAGACTCAGTAATGACTAACAACTGTTGGGCATTTACTGTGTGCCAGGCACTGTACTAAACATTTTATGTAGATATTGTGAAGTAGGCACTGTTATTGTCCACATTCTAAACAGATAGTCTTGGGCCTTTCGTATCTGAAAGGGAGTTACTAAGGTAGAATGCAATTCAAATGAAATATTGTATTGATAATTCTTTCTCCCTGAAACCTGTTAAGTACTACATTTTTACTGTCTCTCTCCTTATTCTCTCATCCCATCATCACACACCTAGATTCATTCATTTCATTCATTCATTCAAGTGGTTACTGTATGTCAGGCACTGTTCCAAGCACAAGGGATATAGCAGTAAACAAAACTGTGCTTTCACAGAGATTTCATTCTAGTAAGGAAGGTAAATAAATAGTAGGTGATAGGTGCTAGGAAGAAAAATAAAGCTATGTGCAGAGAAAGGGGAGAGAGTAAAGTGGAGGAGGGCAGTGACCATTTTATCTAGGGTGGACAGGGAGAAGGAGTGACCTCCTGTGAGGAAGGCACACGTGGGTAGAGGGCACTACAGGAGCAAAAATACTGGAATGGGAGTGTGCGTGGCATGTTCAAGGAACAGCAAGGAGGTCAAGGATGTTCATTCATACAAGGACATGCATAAACATTCAAAGTTGAGTAGCACTTATCCAAAATGCTTGGGACCAGAAGTGTATCAGATTTTGGATTTTTTCAGATTTCGGAATGTGTGTTTTAAACTTAACTGGTTCAGCATACCTAATCCAAAAATTTGAAATCCAGAATACTCCAGTGAGTGTTTCCTTTATGCATGATGTCTACTCAGAAAGTTTCAGATCTTCAACTTAGGAATATTCAACCCGTATTTGTAAGGATCTGCTTTTTCAGGCCTTCAGACTATAGTTAGGACACCAAGGCAGTCTCAGCTATTGTACCCAATGTCACCAGGCTGCCAGTTATAAAAAACTGTCTAACCTAATTTTATTATTCTCTTACCTCATTTCTCCCAATCCAAGGGGACTGAGTACCACAGGAACCCCTACTCTCAGTCTGACTTTCTTGCTTTTCCTTTCTTGTCCATCTACCTGTTAAATTATGTGAATTGGGCTGGCTGGTTAGCTCAGTTGGCTAGAGCACAGTGTTGTAACACCAAGGTCAAGGGTTCAGATCCCTGTACCGGACAGTCACCAAAAAACAAATAAATAGATAGTGTAATAATGTGAATTAAAAAATTATTCTGAGGGTTCTTAATTAGCTTTGTTACCTTGGTCAACTCTTTTACCATGAAAGTCAATCTGAAAAAATGTTTATCCACTTTTTTCCTTCATAAATCAACTTTATTGAGCTTTAATTTATATACATAAAATGTGTCCATTTTAATTTTACAGTTTGGCAAGTCTAAAAAAATGTAAATGTCAATGGGACCGCACCAATCAAAATATTTCCACCACCCCAAAAAGAGGCCCCCTCATGCCCCTTTGCAATGACTCCCCCTCCCCCAATCTCTAGCAAGCACTGATCTCCTTTCTTTCACTATATATTAGTTTTGCCTGTTCTAGAATTTCGCATAATGGAAACATACAAAATCACTCTGTCTGGCTTCTTTCATACATCATCATATTTTTGAGATTTACCTGTTTCATGTATCAGTAGTTTTGTTACTTTTTATTGCCAAATAAGTAGTCTATTATATGAATATACCATGATTTATCTGTTTACCTGCTTAAATGGACATTTAACCCACTTTGTTTTTTGTTTTTGTTTTTGTTTTTTTTAAAAAAGATGACCGGTAAGGGGATCTTAACCCTTGACTTGGTGTTGTCAGCACCACGCTCACCCAGTGAGCTAACCGGCCATCCCTATATGGGATCCGAACCCGTGGCCTTGGTGTTATCAGCACCGCACTCTCCCGAGTGAGCCACGGGACAGCCCTAACCCACTTTGTTTAAATTAAAAATTTAAATAGTTTTGGGTTCCCTACAAAACAATAAATATTTATATAACAGATTACCGATTCAATTGATTTAAAGAAAATCAAGGAGAAATTTGACACTGCTTTTTATAGTCAGTAAAATTTTAATACTTTATTTGAAGAGTGGCTTGTTGTCTTTCTTTCCAGACTTTATTGAAGCTAGACAAGCTGCATGCAGACCTTGAGTTGCTCAGCATTGAAATTGTACAGCAGTACCTTCTGGAATCTCCCCCCAAAAGTTCCATGTTCATTCTCTAAATCCTTAATCACTAGCATTTTTGTTCCATTTGTTTTAGTATTGTTTACTTTGCTCCACATTGTTTTACTATTTTGTTTAATTATTTGTGTGGCAGAAATTTTTTGACTACTTTACTTTGCTAATAACCTGTACTTTTACAGGACCCACTAAAAATATAAATGCCATTTATAAGATTTCCATGGGAGGAGAGAGTAACTTCAAAGCAACCTGCTTATGAAATTTTGAAACACAGTCAGTATAATTTGGGAACTCCGAGAAGGTTACAGGGAGCCGGAATTTTACTAGACATGAGAACTATGTAGGCCCAGGCTGCTTGAGTGTTTTTTTTTTCTTTTTGGTTTCCTTCCAAGTAAATTTCGTAAAATATATTTTGTTATCTGATAATTAAAAATTATTTTGCATCTAAAGTTGTGTCTTTGCCACATATTTCACATCTGAGTTCTCAGAGTCAAATGTTTGTATGCTGTCAATACAATCAATTAGAATGTATTTAGAAATCATTATACATATATAGTATCACATGTTTGTATCAGCTTAAATTATTAGCATTACCAATGATGTTAGAATCCATTATTAATATTTTATCAAGTGACTGAGGGTTTGCTCCTGTTAAAATAATTATATGATAGAGACAGAAAATAGGTAAGTGGTTTCCAGAGCCTGGGAAGGAACAAATGGGGAGTGACTACCATTGGTTATGAAATTTCTTTTGGGGGCTTTGAAAATTAGGTAATAGTGATATTATCTAAGATACTAAAAAAACTACTGAGTTATTTACTTTTTTTGTTTTCTGTTTTTTTTTTGGCAGCTGGCCAATGTGGGGATCCAAACCTTTGGACCTTGGTGTTTTCAACACTGTGTTCTAACCACCTGAGCTAACTGACCAGCCTGAGTTGTACACTTTAAAAGGGCAAATTTTATACTATGTGAATTATATCTCAACATATCTGTTTTTAAAATTAATAATAATTATTGTATGATTGCTTTCACCATACCATTCTCCATTCTGCCTGTAGATGGCTATTGTGAATAGGATATGTACTTTTATTTATATTTGCACAATTTTAAAAACTGATGCAAAATTATGACATTTGTTTTGTAATTTTGAGATAATTGTGATTTTTTTTTTTTTTGGAAGGATTGCCTACCCAAAGTCTCATAACTAGAAACATAATATCTCTACATCTTTACTAAAAGATGAAATTACGCAGATTAAACAAAAACAAATTGCATCTCAGTCTGTTATGTAATGTCAGTTCCCAGAAAGGCATATGATTTTTTTTTTTTTTTTTTTTTTTGCTTTGGCCTGTAAAACACAAAATTATGGAGTTTCGGTTGGGAGGGAAGGTGCTGTTTGCTGTTATTTGTTTTATTTTTATTTCAATATTTCTGTCTCCTTTATCCTCTATGCCTTGTCAGTTTTTCTTTGAAATGTCTTTTCTCCTCCCATATATGCAGTGCTACCACCTTAATCCTAATATTCACTACCTTCTGGCTGTGTTATTAGTTATCCCCTCCTGGTCTTTCTGACCTCCCTTCCTCTAATCTCCCCACCCACAACTGCTATATCAGTCAGCCTGTTAATACTATTTCATTATCTTACTAAAGAGTGTGAAGTGGCCATATATGGTAAAATTTGAATTCCCCTAGTCTGTGATAGGCAATTTTAGGCCCTCAATGATCTGAACTCATCTTACCTATCCAACTTTATCTCCACTCTTCCCAGCCAGTATTTTGCATTAGACAAGTTGTGGCATTATGTTGTCACACATGTGCCATGCTTATTCTCATTTCCATGCTTTTACTAATGCCATTGCCCTTACCTACGAGCCTTTCTCCGTACCTTTACCCATCCTACTTATCCTGTAGATCACACCTCAAGTTCTATCATATTTATGAATCTTTTCCTGTTTCTCCTTTCCTGTTGCTTTTATTAGCTGAATTGTCCTTTTAGTAGTCATCAAATTGTAGTGATGACTTTGTTTTTTGTTTGTAAGTTTTATTTCCCTGACAATGACAGTTTTTAAGTACTTTGATGTCATGCTGCTTGTATTCACTATACACAGTAGTAGTACATTGGCTAGATAATTGGCACTCAACTGTTAATTAATTGGTTAATTAATTGATTTTCTTTGTGTCAGTGAGGGGTAGTATGTGTTGAACTTATTTTAAAGTTTTAATAATTAGCTCTGGGTTTGGGGCTGCCTTTTACACTCACAGCAAGGACCTTATGCTAGCATACTTTTATTACTAACTACTGCCGTGACTTCTTTACTATGCTATGCACCTAGACAGAGAAAAGCTCCCAGTTCTGTATATTCTTATGTCAAAGGTAACTGAAGAACTACTTTCAAATTTTTGTGTAAAATAGGAGTTACTAGAAAAACAGAAGGGCTTTTGTGTAGAACTAGAAGAGCATGAGAGAATAAAGAGCTATATGAAATGGTTAAAACCTAGAGATAAGCCACTGTAATTCATCCCACTTTCTGTTGTCTCTTGATGTTAGTTTTTATGCATTCACAAGTGTTAGCTATATGAAAGTCAATCTCTTTGCTCTCTGGATAGCTCACTTGGTTAGAGCATGGTGTTGATAACATCAAGGTCAACCGGGCCGCCCGGTGGCGCACTGCTACAGTGCGCCGCTTGGGAGCACGGTGGCGCTCCCGCCGAGGGTTCGGATCCCACATACAGACCGGCCGCTCACTGGCTGAGCGAGGTGCGGGCGCAACACCGAGGGTTGCGATCCCGTTGTCGGTCCCAGTCCAGTACGGGTGCGACACTGAGGGTTGCAATCCGTTGCTGGACACAAAAAAAGACAAAAAAGGAAAAAAAAAAAAAAAACACCAAGGTCAAGGGTTCAGATCCCTATACCGGCCAGCTGTAAAAAAAGTTGATCTCTTAAAAGACTGAATTGTCATTTAAAGTGTGACTTAATATGTTTTATATGTTTTGTGATTAGACACTACATATTGTGTTAAGAAACTCCCACGGAATCCTCACAGAGAAGAAATTATAGGAAATGGAGAGCAACGATATGTTTATCTGAAAGATGGGGATGTGATTAAGACTGAGGGAGCCACCCTAAAGTAAGTAAATGTCCCTTAGCCAGGGAAGGCTAGGGGTCTGTGTGTCTGTGTTATAAACAAGAGGAGAAGGCAGATTTATGCATATTCACCTGTATGTGTGAAGAATACCTCGGGAAGGATGCAAAAGAAATCTGGTAACATTGGTTACTCTGGGGAGAGAAAATGGGTTGCTTGAGAAATGGGAAAGGAAAGACTTTTTATTCTGTAGATCCTTTAAAAAAATTTTTTTTTAATCCTAGGATTACCATTTTTTTAAATAAATATAATTTAAATTTAAAAATTAGGATCTTTTCCTAGGGTGGTTTAGGAAGCTACCTATCCATTCAGTTCAGGGCTTCCCCATGTTCTTACTTCCAAAAGATGACCCATACCTAAAGTAAATACATTTTAGGTCAGTCCCATATTCCCCCATGACCTATTTGAAGGATTCAAAAAGGTATTTCAAATTCAGTAATTTTAAAACTGAGCTAATTATGGTTCTCCTTTCTCACCCACAATCATACTTGCTTTCTGATCTCAGAACATATATTTTTCTGGATATTTAAGACTTCACTCGTTCTTCTAAGATAGAAGCTTCAGGATTACTTTCAACTGCTCTTCACCTTTACCGTTCCCCTCCCCCTGCCCACCACGTCTAATCAGGCTCATTTTTACCACACAAATATCTGTCAGTGCTCTTCCTCCTCCATGTCTACCACCACTGCTTCCTGCTTACTCTTCATTTCTCCAGTCTACCTTTCATATACCATGTCACTTAAAATTAATGACTCTCACTGCATACACGGTAGTGTTTATTCTCTTTACCATGCCACAGTCTGGCCCCAAACCACTTTTCTGGTCTTACCTCCCACTTCTTACCTCGCAAACACAATTAGCCATATGTACATACTCTTGGGCACATTATGTGTGCTCATGCCTTTGTATCTTCCCCTTTACTAGGTGTTCCTCCATCCCCCTCTTGTCTCCCTGGTAAATTCTTATCTACTTATTCTTCAAAGCCCGGTTGACATGTTACTTACTGTGAGAACCCTTTTTGGGCAGAATTAACTGCTCCCTCCTCCAGCTTTCTTATACCTTTTATTATAGCACTTATTAAATTATATTGTAGTTTTTGTGTGTATGGGTAGGTGACTTCTTAAAAGGTAATCAGCACCTTAAGTTCACAATATTAGTTCATGCCAGTTGCCATAGCAAACCAACTCAGAAATGTATAATGGCTTAAATATGAAATAAGTTTGTTTCTCAGTCACATAAAGTCCAGAGAAGGTTCCTGATTAGCAAGTGGCCCCCCTGCAAGTAATGATTCAGGCTTCTTCCATCCAGTGACTTCACCCTCCTCAACACTTGGCTTTCAAGGTTGCTCACTCAATCCAGCTGGTAGAAGAGTATGGAAGGGATCTTGCATGGGAATTTTTCATAGACCAAGCCTTCTGTTTCATTGGCTGTAAATTCAGTCATGTGCCCTCCCTAACTTCAGGGAGGCTTGAAAATAAGTTTAACTGCGTGCCAAGGAAAAGGAAGAAATGGGTTTGGTAATTACCTAGCCAATTAGCTGTTCTCTCACACAGTCAAATACCAGGTTGATCTTTATATCCTCAGTCCCTGGCACATAGAAGGCACTGAATATTTATCCTACATGTAGTAAATATCTGTGAGGAAGCAAGAAGATGAACAGATGAATGAGAAAGAGAAAATGAATTAATGATATCTGTGTCCTCTTTCAAACCATTACTTCCTTTTTCCACCACACCAGTGTTTTACAAAATGTAATTTATACACCACTAGTTTCTGGGCAATTTTCTTAAAATGCTCTTATTGAAAATATGATAGCATCTATAATTTGCTTATGACACCAAAGAAAAACAAATATTACTACTACTTCAAAAAATATTCTTGACAATACTGAATTTCCTCCGTAGCACACCAGCCTCAGGCCAAGTTCATGAAAAGGGTAGAGACAGTAAGTGGTTCATTGAGTATTCTTTCTCAAAGGTTTGGAAATTACAGTACTGGTTGTTCAGTTATTACAGAATCATGGATATTAGATTTATACCTAATTTTGAAGATTAAGAGTGTTCAGCCCTTAAAAGTTAACTACCACCCAGGTGAACAGAACCACATTTTTTAAAGCTTTTTATTCAAGTATAATATATAAACAGAAAAATGTACATATCATAAGAGTAAAACAGGATGAATTTTTTACGAACTGAACAAGCCATATAAGCAGCACTCAGATGAAGAAAGAATAGTATTCATGCCCCAGAAGCCCTCTTCATGCTGGCTGGCTGTCAATTGCCTCCCTCTCAGTTGAGTACTGTCTTAGATTCATGAAGTGAATTGATGACAAGGATCTCAATATTATCTGAATTCTATTTAATTTTTGTTTTACTACATACTGATTAGGATAAATATAGGAGTCTGTGTTAAGATATGGGGGGGAAACTTACACAAAGAACCCCCCCCAAAAAACAGGCACACTTTTTAAAAATGACTATTAGTAAATAATCTTTTCTCAAAATATAAATTCTAATTATGCTAAAGCATGAATAAAACATTTAATTTCCTGATGACCATGATTTCCAATTTTCATTTTCATAAAGTCAGTAAAACCCAATTGTTTTAAATATTAACATGAAGTGATATTGTTAAGCAAAAGTTCCGTAAATAGAAGGTTAAATCTGCTTAAGTCATCAAGTATTCATTGTCCAGTTGATCTTGCCTACTTGCCAACTTTGGGGAAAAAAAATACAGTAGGAGCAGAGATAATACCCACCAAGAACCCTTGTAGTAAAAAATAGAAAGGTAGAAAGGTTTTTCAGTAAGAATTTGATTCTCAGTGTAACCTTCAGGAATTTTCTAGTGAACTAAGTTTAATTTCTTGAAGAAGAATCAATCTTGACAGCTTTTGCTGACTGTCCCAAATTTTCTAAGACGACCATCCATATAAAGTCTGCTCTCACAGAAGTGGCAGAACTAGATAAATTTTCTACCTGATGAATAAAAAGGCCACAACTGCAGATCCTCTGATTTTTAGCAGAGCACCTCTGATATCATTTCCTTTTCTCCTCCTGCCTATGTGAAGTGAATTTTCTTTTTTTTTTTTTTTTTAAAAAAGATGACCGGTAAGGGGATCTCAACCCTTGGCTTGGTGTTGTCAACACCACGCTCAGCTAGTGAGCCAACCGGCCACCCCTATATAGGATCCGAACCCATGGCCTTGGTGTTACCAGCACCACACTCTCCCGAGTGAGCCACGGGCCGGCCCTATGTGAAGTGAATTTTAACACAGTTTTATGCACATCAGAGCATTAGCCACCCAGGTGACTGGAGAATTGGAATTTCTGATCCACTAATTTAAGAAGTCATACTGTCTTCAGCCTAGGAAATATCAAAGAAAACTATTACTGAGTTCTGGTGTGGTGGAGCACAGAGGTTGCAGATAATAAAGGAGGCATTGCAAGCACATTGACAGATAAGACAATTTGCAGGCTCTGAAAGAGTGGTTCTCCAAATGAGTTTTTGTAGACTAAAAAAAAAGATTGGGGTTTTGTTTGTTAATGCATTCTATGTGTTCATAAGAGTGTCCACACACAGACACATGTTTTTATAGTTGGCTGGAAATATATCTCCTGGAATTATTTTTATATAACATTGAATACTTTTATTAACAGGTTATAGCAGATTTAATCAGACAAAAGAGATAATTTCTTTTTTTTTTTTTTTTGTCTTTTTCCGTGTCCGGCAACGGATCGCAACCCTCAGTGTCGCCCCCGCACCGGACCAGGACCGGCAACGGGATCGCAACCCTCGGTGCTGCTCCTGCGCCTCGCTCAGCCAGTGAGCGGGAACCGGTCTGTATGTGGGATCCGAACCCTCGGCGGGAGCGCCACCGCGCTTCCCAAGCGTCGCACTATCGCAGTGCGCCACCGGGCCGGCCAAAAGAGATAATTTCTAACAGCTTTTTAATACCTCACCATCAGAGCAACTATAATATAGTAATTTTTTGCAATATATAAAGCATCCACTAGGAAACCTTATAAGCATAATAGTTCTCAATGTCAGGCATTGGCCTTTCAAAATAATTGTTCCTATTATATTAGTATTTTAAGTTCTTACATCTTATATCTATTATGTTTTCAGTGGATTTTTTAAAAACTTCAGTTTCAGTATTTAATATTAAGGGTTTGATTGGTTTTTATTTTTTGGCAAAGGAGAAACTCCTGATAGTCATTCCAATTCTCTTAAATACTGTTATTTAAGAGTTAAATTTTGTCTAGAGAGATGAGCTTATTAGTTTTCTCCAAAGCTTTATTACTATTTTCAAGGATCTTGTAATATTGGAACAAACACCCTTTCAGGATGTTATTTTTCAACATGCTTTGGGGTTCTAGTTGTTAATATTTTAGCTAATATATTTATAACAGTATCAGTGAAATTGGGTAGTCTTTTTCTTATTGTGCAATCTTTGTCAGTTTGGGGCTCCAAGTTTTTCTTCTTTTAATATGCTCCGGGATAGTTTAAGTAGTAGTGAAATTATCTAACTTTAAGTAGAATTATTCTGTGAAAATATTGAGCCTTTAGTTTCTAATGACAATTACACATCTTTTTAATAGAGCTTCACTGTTCATAATTTTGGTTAGGTCAGCACTCAGTGTTTATGTTATTATGACTATAGACACTGTTTACAGCTGAACCATGTAGTAAACCATGCTTACTTTTCCTTTCCTGCTTTCCTGCAGTTAATAATTGTTTTATTTCGTTATTTGAATGGTTTTCTATGTATTTATCACTAATTCACTGTTATTATGTAAATCTTCTGTCAGGATGTTTAAACATATCAGGGATTCTCTCAATTTTATCTTCTGAAAGAACCCTCCCTCAGAGCCTTCTAATTTCTAACTTGCTCCAGTTTGGATTTGTTTTCCCCCAGTCCTGGTACTGCTGTCATCCCAGAATTCCCTTCACTCTCACCCAGGGCTTCCCTTTGCCTCTCTCCATTGCTGGATCTCCTATTTCCTGTACCCCATAACTTTCTTGGTATCCCCTCTTTTGGGGGAATGCATCTTCAATAGCTTCCTGAGAAAGGGTTAATTTTTGAGACCTTACATGTCTAAAAGTATCATTTTTTTAATCTAACTTGATTTAAGGTTTGCTGGGTATAGATTCTAAGTTGGAAATCTTTTTTCCTTCTCAGTTATATATTCAAGATTTCATTTCCTTCTCTTTTCAATATTGCAATTGAGAAATCTGAAGCCCTGCTAATTCCTGAACTTTTTTTGTCAACTTTTTTTACTGGGTTTTTTTGGGGGGGTTTTTTTTCGTTCTTGTCCATTGTGTTCTGAAATTTCACAATAATGTGCTTTTGTGGGAGTTTATGGGGTTGGGTTCTGTTAAAGAGAAAATTATTCATGACACTTTTTAAAGACAGTAAGGCAGACTTTATTCAAGGAGTCCATGGTGAAAGATATGGGGACCACTGCATTGGGGAAGAGAAGCTGGACTCAACAACATCTCAACAAGGACAAGTGAGGATTTATAATGAAGGAGCAGGCAGGGTGGGGCTCAGTAGATGGAAAATTACTACGAGGAAACATCATGGGTAAGGGGGTTTCTAGCTAAACCGATTTGATAGGATTATTGGTGAAGGCAGGCCAGGGTAATAAGATATTAAGTGGGGTCAGATACGATGGGTGGGGGATTTTCCCTAAACTGACTTAGCAAGATTCTTGCTCAAACTGGATTCTAGAAGGGTAGAGAGGGAAGCTCAAGCTCAGACTAGTCAGTGTAGGGGAGGAAAGTTTTCCTCAGCCCTCTTAGGGTCCCTGGCTGGGTCTAAAAATAAAACTGATGAAGAGAAATTAATAGGAAGAAAACCATACAAGTTTATTTAATAAGTTTTACGTGGCACAGGAGCCCTCAGAAGTGAATACCTAAAGAAACAGGGAAACCTGTGTATTTTTATGCTAAGTTTGATGAAGAAGTGGATAGTCATGGAGAAGTATAATTGGACAAAAGGCTGTGATCTAATGATAATAAACAGGGGAACTTAGCAAGGCCTATTTGTTCAGATTCTTCTCTGTTACTCTGTGTTCTCAGAGATATGGATGTTTCATTCAGGTACCGGGAGGACACTTCTCACGTGAGGGTCTTATGACCTGCTTCAGAGGAAGGTCAAAGAATTCTTTCTAGGTTTTGTGACCTGATTCAGGGGAAAAGGACGGGAGAGAGACCTTCCTGCTTTTGTGATTTTCTCAGATTCCTTCAGCTTAAAATACTCAGTATGCCAGGGTGTCATTTTGGGGGGTAACATGTTCTGAGCCCATCATCAGAAAGGACTCAGAGGAGCCTTTTGTCAACCTTTGATAGGCCTTTTCAGCCTGGAAACGTGTGTCCTTTCCATTGAAATTGGAGTTGCTTATTGATTATTTTCTCTCATCTGTTTTGTTCTGTTTTGTTTACTAAAACTTTTATTATTTTGTTAGAACTCCTGTACTAATCCTCTTATTTTTTCTTCTCTCCTATTTTCCAACTTTTTGCCTTTTTACTATACTTCCTAGGAGATTTTTATCAACTTTATCTCCTAGTCCTATTGTGTTTTTCATTTCTGTTCTCACATTTTTCATTTTTAAGAGCTCTTTTTGTTCTCTAAATGATCCTTGTATACTAACCTGTTTATGTTTCACAGTTGCAGTTTCTTCTCTGATCTCACTGAACATATAATCTGTTGGTTTGGTTTTTTTGTTCTGGTAATTTTGTCCTTGTAAATTTGTTGCCTCCAAATCCTTTGTTTTTATTCACCATCTTCAATACAAGAGGCTTTCCTCAGATGTCTAGTAATCCTGATTATCTTCTGATGTTTACTAATTGTCTTCTGATGAAGACTACAGAGTTATTTGGGAGGTCTGGGGTGGCAGCAGGGAGGTCTTATAGGTTGTGAGCCTCAATATAGGGTAATTTGGGTGAACTTTAGTTGGGAACCTTTCAACATTGGTACCTTAGAGTTTTCCTCCTGAGCTATTTAGATAACTTAGAAAAGACTTCTAATCTTCATATAGGGGAAAGGCCAGCATTATGGAAGCTGAGTGTGGAAAGAAGGCTCGGACATGTACACATACTCATATAATCAATCTTCCTTTGTTTAATATTTTGGCACTACCTCCATCTGTAACTGTGGTTTGCCCTCTTCAAATATTACATCTCCAGCCTTTTCCCTTAGTGGGATAGGGGCACTTGTCAGACTGCTCAAAATGGGAAGGGAACCTGAGGATCTGAAAGTTTTTTGAACAGACTTTCAACCAATACTTTTTACTTTAGCCACCCTTCCCCACTTCACCCTCTACTTTCAGATTTCTGATGCTCCAAATCCTTAGACTTTGGGGGATTCCGCAGTATAAATCTGGCTGGTTTTCAGCTTTCCTCACTACACATTGAGGCTTCAGTTTTTTCATGTCTGATAAGTCACTTATCACTCATTTTTCTTTTTAGCTTCTAAAATTTGGATGATGTGGTCTCCTCTCCTATTTCTTCATCCTTTTGGGTTTATTGCCATTTTTAAAAAGTCCGTCAGTGGTAAATTTATTGGTGTTTTAGGAGAAAAAGCAAGCAGATACAGTTGTGCAGTCCACTACCTTTAACCAAAAACCTATCTTCAATTCCTGAATATCAAATACAAATGTGCAGTTACATTTGCCCTATCCCCGCAAAATACTCCAGTATTGAGTAAATTATTAAAAGTATTCCAAGCATATAAAAGCTCAATATTGTCTAGAACAAAGTGAAAGATAATTAACCTCTTACACTAAATAAAACAGTTTTAAACCATATTCTGTCAGACATTTATTGCCACCTCATGTGATTCATTTATCTAAAACGTAAAATGGAGAATTCAATAGTGCCCACCCCAAAGTAGTACAAGGATTAAGTGTGTTAATACCTATAAGTCTCTGAACACATGCCTGGCATATAGAAAGCACAAAAAGTTTGTGGAAAAATAGAATTAAAAGATAGAATTAAAATTAGCTACTACTAAGTACCAAGCACTGCGAATATAAGGATGAGAATAAGACAAGAGTCCTTCCCTTCAGGAACTCATAACCTTGTGAGGTAAAATGGTAAGCAAGTAAGAAAACTGTGTGAAACCTGCATAATTGAGCTATAATCCACAGTACAAGAGTAATGCAGAGACTGAGAAATCAAGGGGTGCTTTGCAGAACAAATTAGACTTAGCTCCTTTATTAACTGGTTTATTGTTGGCATAGTTATAAAAAAATGTGGTTTTTTTATTGTTTTTTATTTGTTCTTTGGTGGCTGGCATTTATAGGGATCTGAACCCTTGACCTTTGTTTTATCAGTACCACACTCTAACCGAGTGAGCTAGCCAGCCAGCCCTAATGTAAATCTAAACAAGAATTCTTAAAATAGGGGCCGGCCCTTGGCTCACTTGGGAAAGTGTGGTGCTGATAACACCAAGGCCACAGGTTCGGATCCCTATATAGGGATAGCTGTTAGCTCACTGGGTGAGCGTGGTGGAGACAACACTAAGTCATGGGTTAAGATCCCCTTACCGGTCATCTTAAAAAAAAAAAAAAAATTCTTGAAATAAAATGGCATGTTTCAAAAATATTTATTAAAAGTATCTATTTAAGTATTTATAATCTTTTTTTTTTTTTTTTTTATGAAGATGACTGATAAGGGGATCTCAACCCTTGGCTTGGTGTTGTGAGCACCGGCCATCCCTATGTAGGATCCAAACCCGTGGCCTTGGTGTTATCAGCACCGCACTCTCCCGAGTGAGCCCTGGGCTGACCTAAGTATAATTATCAACAAAAACTGAAAATTGGAGGAGTAGAAAGAGAAAATAAAACCATGCTAGGGCTAGCTGGTTAGCTCAGTTGATTAGAGGGCAGGCTTGTAACAGCAGGGCCCACACCAGCCAGCTGCCAAAAAATAAAAATAAAATGTAAAAATCATGCTAAATTTTTTATTCAGAGTGACATCAATAAAAACTGCTTTGTTCTTAAAATTTTTAATTAGAGAAAAAATAGATTAAAGAATGTTTCTTTTAAACTTTTAAATAACTACTACAAAAATAGAATACCATTTATTAAACATGTAACTTTGTGCCAACTACTGTGCTAAGTGCTTAAATACTTGTCTTTGAAAAATAAGGTAGGAGAATACAACAGTGAAGAATTCAAAAATCAGGTATTAAAACAATATCACAATTTGTTTTCAAAATATAAATATGCATAGAAATTTGAAAAAAGTCATATTTTTAAATAGTAAAAGCACTACCTCTAAATAATGGAAATGATTGCTGGTTTTTTTCTCCTTTAAGTACTTCCTTTTCTCTTTCCCAAATTTCTTGTAATCAATGTTTATTACTTATAAAATAAGGGGGGGGAAAGTGGGAAAAGTATTACATTTACACTTCAGAGTGAGAAATTTGATTTAGTTAAAGGGCAGAATTTTCTAATGATAATTTTCAGTGAGCAAAAGAAAAAAAGAGGCTTTTTAATTCACTGGCATCATTTACTTGTGTCTTGTCTAAAGGTAAGGATAGAGAATAATTTACTTCTCAGAATTCTTTCTAAGCCTAAGAGTTTGTAATTATTATTATTACTTATTTCTTATTTCATCCAGAGTTATATATACACCTGGCCACACTGATGATCATATGGCTCTACTCTTAGAAGAGGAAAATGCTGTCTTTTCTGGAGATTGCATTCTAGGGGAAGGAACAACTATATTTGAAGACCTGTATGAATATATGAAGTCTCTAAAAGAGTTACTGAAAATCAAAGCTGATATTATATATCCAGGTGGGTAATTTTTTTAAACCTAGCAAACCATGTGGGTCAAAAATGAGTAAAGTTCATTTTGGCTTGTCTGTATGCATATTATTTGTCTTTTTGGCCTTGAAGAGATGCATATAAACTACTTTTTTTTTTTTGTCCTTTTTATGACCGGTAAGGGGATCGCAACCCTTGGCTTGGTGTCACCCACACCGCGCTCAGCCAGTGAGCGCACCGGCCATCCCTATATAGGATCCGAACCCACGGCGGGAGCGCCACTGCGCTCCCAGCACCGCACTCCCCCAAGTGCGCCACGGGGTCGGCCCATAAACTACTTTTTAAAATTACACCCCTAAGTCTTGTCTAGCCATGCAGTTAAACCTAAAGAGAATGCTGAGAGTTATATTAATAACTGTTTATAAAGATATGGGGTTATTTTTCAGCATCTATAGAACTGTTAAGCAACAGAAGTACACTTACACTGGAATAGGAAAACGTTTTCATCCAACAAGCTACCATCATTTTTGTTAACTTGATTTCTATTGTGGAGTACATGTTAACTGTGTAACCTTGGGTAACATTTGACCCACTGAGGTTTAGTTTCTTAACTCACAATACTGAATAATCAGTAGCGTCCAAATCAACCGTGAAATGGTATATTTTTTTCATTCTCCAGAAAAAGAAACCTGTCGTTAGTATCTCAGATATCACTGCACTGGTGTACTCCCTGCCATCTTAAAAGCTAGGAAAGACACAGGATCAAAGAAGGCCCAAAAGGAAAAAGGGACGAGGCTATAATTCTCTAAGTCCTTCTGACTTGTTTGTAACCAAACAGCCATGGAAAGACCTGTCAATGTAGTGTTTTCGCTATGTTTACGTTCTCTCGTGAGTTCCTGTCTGAGGAAATAGGAAACATGCAGTGGAGCTGTACATTTAGATTAGTGTTATGACAAAAGGAATAGAAGCTGAGAGCTATTTTTAAAGAGAAGAGAGTAGATCTTTGGTCACTTACATTCAAGCTAGGCTAATGAGAGACTGCCTGGTAAAGGCT
Source organism: Galeopterus variegatus (assembly GCF_000696425.1). Taxonomy (NCBI): domain Eukaryota; kingdom Metazoa; phylum Chordata; class Mammalia; order Dermoptera; family Cynocephalidae; genus Galeopterus; species Galeopterus variegatus. The sequence goes on along the minus strand of NW_007726221.1, from coordinate 1,025,882 downwards.
GTTAGAGAGTTTGCTTTAATGAATCCAGTGAACTGGCTTATTACACAGCAGTTGCTTATATGTAAATTGTGCTCATATAATATAGTGCTCATAGCTATCATATAGTAAAGTCTGCTAGCCTTCAGGTACTGTGCAGGAGCCTTTACAGCTGTCATCTGCACAAAAACCCTGTGAAGTCAGTAGTGGTATCCTCACTGCACAGCTGAAGAAACAGGCTCAGAGAGATTCAAAAACTTCCTCACAGCCACACAGCTAATAAATGATAGTCTGTATCTGACCAAAGCTCATGTTCTTTATGTGATAGTAGGTTAGCCTGCTTCTGGACATGTTGTTCTTAAATATTTGAAATATCTCTCTTGCAGGCTTACGTAAATGTATTAATTTGTGCTGTCCTAAAGAGCAACTAAATTTCAGTGTAACTTAATATGGGTTGTCAAAATTTCTGAATGACTAACCTATATGTAAGATTCTTAAAGTTCTACTATGGGTCTTGTCAATTTTTAATAAATCTTGGTCACTTACATGAAGGTTCTTCTCACATTCTTCCTTTTCAGTCTTTTCTAAGTAAGCTTAGCAAAGTAGTTAAGAGCACAGAGTGTATAAGAGCACCCAAGTCAGAATTCCAGCTCCACCCCCTCCTTAGCTGTGTAACTGTGGGCAGGTTATTTACCCTCCCCTCCCTATGCCTCAGTTTCTGCTATTAATAAAAGAATACTAATAGTACCTCATGGGAGTCTTATAGGAATAATGTATATTTACATTAGCTTGTAGGGCAGTGTCTGCCACATCGTGAGCACTCTATTATGTTAGCATTTGTTATTGTTGTGATTGCTGTTTTTATTGCCATGTTTTATTGTTAAAATTTATTTTATATTTCTTAATGTATATAATATTTTATATGGATTTCATTTGACTTAATTCTCTAATGTTTTTTGGCATTGTATGTAACTTTTAAATCTCTTATACCTGTATAGCTTCCTAAATAATTCATATTTGTGTATTTAGTATACTTTTTCGATATATGAATTTTTTTATTTTTTTATTGTTTTACTATGAATTATTTTTAAATGAAGTAAATGAACTTCAGTTTTACTTAATATTTTTTATCTAGTTAAAGTAATATTTATAATTATTTTAATTCAGGACATGGCCCAGTAATCTATGATGCTGAAGCTAAAATTCTGGAATACATTTCTCACAGAAATACCCGAGAACAACAGATTCTTACGTTATTTCATGAGAACTTTGAAAAATCATTTACAATAATGGAACTTGTAAAAATTATTTACAAGGTAATTTTCACTTATCTTTCTTACACATAGCCACAAATTTATCAGAATAATCTATTTAATAGACTATATAAATATGGTAAATTTACCACATTCCCAGATTAGAACAAGTCTGTTAATTTTATAAGTAATGCCACTTGTCTAGTAGATTTGAGATCAGCAGTCTCAATATTCTAGAACACTGAAGTTAAACAAACAAAAAAAAACTGGTGTTAGAAAGTAGCCCTCCTGAGCCATCATTAAACCTTATGTACTTTACTCTGTAGGAGAAACTGCTACTGACAGCCTGATGATTAAGTTTTGTAACGATTTATATATTATTCTAGCCGTCTTGATTATCTGGTGTCCTAGCTTGCAGCACGCGAGAAGGGGTGATCTGCTAAAGACAAAAATTGGGATAATAGCAGTAAGAGGTAGTAGCAATGCCTAACATTCGGGAAAAAGGGGGGAAATACGTATCAAAGAACATGAGTAAACTAATTTGGTATATAGAGAAAGAAGCCCACACCTCAGAGGCCTCTGAGCACATCACTGTGTCACAGCACTGTGTGGCAATCAATATAATTCAGTTTTTCAGCAAATGTTTATTAGATGTCTACTGTGTAGTTAGTATAGTTTAGAGGTTAAGAATGTAGGCTTTGGAATAAGATTACCTAGATATAAAAACTACCACTACCATAACTTGTGCAGCCATAAAATACATGAGATTATAACTAAAGATGAGTGTAGAAAGGCAACCTGGGCCAGTTGCAATTAGTAAAGGACCTTCTTGTCCCATAGGCCTAAGTTATCAGGAAATGGTTAATTCATTCTCATTGTGCTTTGTTTTAAGAGGGAAGAATGAATGGTTAAAATGTCTAAAGAAAGTGGGGGAGGCAGCAAATAAATAAATAAAGATAGGGCCGGCCCGGTGGCGCACTCGGTAGAGTGCGGCGCTTGGGAGCATGGTGGCGCTCCCGCCGAGGGTTCGGATCCCATATAGAGACCGGTCCGCTCACTGGTTGAGCGCGGTGCGGGCGCGGCACCGAGGGTTGCAATCCCGTTACCAGTCAAAAAAAAGACAAAAAAGGAAAAAATAAATAAATAAAGATAAAAAATGTCATTGACAAAAGAGTAATATAAATATTTAAATTGTGTGAAACAGTTCATTTCCTCATAGTACTAGAGTATATCCACTCTAGACTATATCTTGTTACAATGGGTTTTTTTTTTTTTCCTGACTTAAGTACAGATAGCAGAACTCTCTGATAACCCTCACAGATGAGTCATCAGGTAATTGCTCATGCCTTAAAAAATGCTGATTCTTCATTCAGAGGTGTATTCAGTGTGTATTCAGTGTACATATACATGAAGTATCTGTTGCATATAGGTATTAGAGTGATTTATTCATTCAGCAAACATTTATTGAATGCCTTTTATGTGCCACACACTGAACTAGGTACAGAGATACACATGTGACTATAGATCCCTGCCCTCAGAGTTTCATGATTTAGTGAAGACAGATATGTTCAACAGATACTTGTAACACTGGCTCTCTCATAGTGGTTTCCATTTATTGAGCACATTAGTACATGCTAGACATTACACTAAATGCTTTATATATCGTATCTTGAATTTTTACCATGTAAAGATACTATTATTCCCATTTAATAGGTAGAAAAACTGAGATTCGAGAAGTTTAAGTAACTTTCCCTAGGGCACACAACTAGCAGATGTCAAATACTCAAATCTTTTGTTTCTTCTACACAGAGCTTTCTCCAATTCCTATACACAGTATGTCAGGGCACAAAAGAAAGAGAAACAGTTCTATCTAGTGAAGATGCAGGGTAATGAGGCCTGTCTAGAAGGCCTGGAAAAATACATTCACTGAATTGAATCTTGAAGGAGTAAACATTTTCCAGACCAGAGCAGAGGAGAAAGGAAGTTAGTCTAGAGGGAGGAAAGATGTGTTCAAACACCAGGAGTAATAAAAGAGCATTGTATATTTGAAAAGCCACAAAGAAACCACATATGACTAGAGCGCAGATTGCATATGTAGATGGACAGGAAGGGAGGCATGATCAGATCATGGGAAGCTTTGATGGCTAGCTAAAATATCTGGGCTTTAGCTAATAATCTAGGAATGATCACTCAAGGATCTTAGGCAGGGAAGTCACATAATGAAATCTAGGAAATCACACTGTTAGATATAGTGTATGGTACTGGAGCTTAACAGGAGAGTTTAGGGTTGGAAGTTTAGATTTGGGAATTATTAATGCAAGATATTGCTGTAGTGAGTTAGCTGAGTGAAAAAGAGAAGAGAGCCAGTGATACAACTTACTGTGAACATCAACGTTTAAGAGAAGTCTGAGGAAGAATATCCAAGATGAAGAGAGTGATTAATGAGGTAGGATAACCAAGGAAAAAAGAAGATATCTTCAAAAGGGAGAGACTAGTTGATTTCAGTTTCAATGAGAATGAAAAGAGTCCATTGAATTTTGACTGAGATAATTTCATGACCTTGGCAAAACATTTTCAATGAGCTGAAAAATGAAGATAGTAAGAAGCTTCAGAAATATAATTGTGGGGGGCCGGCCTGGTGGCGCACTGCTACAGTGCGCCGCTTGGGAGTGCGGCAGCACTCCCGCGGAGGGTTCGGATCCCACGTACAGACCGGCCGCTCACTGGCTGAGCAAGGTGCGGGCACAACACCGAGGGCTGCGATCCCGTTGCTGGTCCTGGTTCGGTACGGGCGCAACACTGAGGGTTGCGATCCGTTGCCGGTCACGAAAAAAAAGACAAAAAGGAAAAAAAAAAAAGAGAGAGAGAAATATAATTGTGGCCTGGCTGGTTAGAGCACAACTTTATAACTGCAAGGTCACAGGTTTGGATCCCCATATCAGCCAGCCCACAAAAGTGTAATTCTTATTTAAAGAATGAAAGGAATATTTGCTTTGTTGCTCATTCAAATAACATTTATCAGTATTTCATCACTATTTTAGAAAAGTAAAGAAAAAATTGTGTCATAAGGTTGAAATATATATACTTCTATAGAAATGTGCAAAGGTATTATCATGCAACCAGCCTAATAAATAAACCAGAGAACCAAGTGCATGTAGCATCATCAAAACTATCTAAGAATAATTTTTACATTTAATCATTCATTGATAAAATATTAGTGAGTTCCTACTGTGTGCCCTTATGTAAACACTGGGTATTAGTAGTGAACAAAACAGACACTGCTTGTTTTTATGGCACTTATAGTCTGTTTTATCTATAGGAATATATAATCATCCCTCCATATCTATGGGTGCCATATCTGTGGATTCAACCAACAGCAGAATGAAAATACTCAGAAAAAAGTAAATAAATAATAAAAAATAACAAAACAAAAAGGAACACAAATCAAAATAATACGTATTATAACTATTTACATAGCATTTACATTGTATTGGGTATTATAAGTGATCTAGAGACAATTTAAAGTATACCAGAGGATGTGCATAGGTTATATGTAAATACTACACCACTTTATATCAGAGACTTAAGCATCTGCAGATTTTGGCAATTGCAGGGGGTCCTGGAACCAGTACCCCACGGATACTGAGGGACAATTGTGTAGAAGAATATAGCAACTTAATCCAAGACATATACAAAGTAAAATTTTTTAAGTTATTACTGTTTAAAAGTGTTTAACTTTCGGGCCGGCCCGGTGGCTTGGGAAGTGTGGCGGCGCTCCCGCCGAGGGTTCGGACCCCACATGCAGACCGGCCGCTCACTGGCTGAGCGAGATGCGGGAGCAACACTGAGGGTTGCGATCCCGTTGCCGGTCCCGGTCCGGTACGGGCGCGACACTGAGGGTTGCGATCCGTTGCCGGTCACGAAAAAAGACAAAAAGACAAAAAAAAAAAAAGTGTTTAACTTTTCTTCTTTTGTTGCATTTTGTTTTTCTTTAAAGACTTCAAAAAGATTGTGTTCTTTTTTTAAAAAGAAATGTTTTTCTTTCACCCTTGTTTTTCTTTTAGAATACTCCTGAGCATTTATATAAAATGGCTAGACATAATCTCCTGCTTCATTTGAAAAAGCTAGAAAAAGAAGGAAAAATATGTAAGTATATTTCCAAATTTTAATTCTTTTATTACCAGCCTTTAAAATATTTTTATGGATGCACTAGTTTCCTTTTAGGAAAAACAACACCCATCAAAATTCTCCCTTGAATATCACTTTCAGTTGGAGAGACAATAGGAAGGTCAGTAATACAAAAGCCAATTGACCACAAATTGGAACCAAAATCTCCCACAGGAATTTGAATCTCTCTTAGCTTTCCAAGCCTCCCTCACTGGAATGACAATCAAAGGTGTGTAGCAGGAAGATAGCCTCTCTTCTCCCAGACCCCAAGACTGCGTAGAATTTTACATGTGGTAGATTTGAGAACAACCAAAGTTTTTAAGCTTTAGTAAAAGTAGTAAACTCAAAGATATTAAAGCAATAATTCTGTAATTATTTACTAGTGTTAGATTAATTTGTCAAATTAATAATCTTTATAGAAGTTTAATCCTTAAAATCAAGAAATTTGAAGCTTGAATTTCATGTAGAAGCTTCAGTAATGTTTTTACATGTACCAAAAAAAAAAAAAAAAACTTTATACTGAGCAACAAAATTATTTTAAAAATGAGTGCTTTTTCTAGCTACAAGATAACTTAAAATCCAGTGCATTTACTTACCTGTTAAGTTTTTGCTCTCTAATTTTCTTTCCACAGATAGCAGCATGGATCCTGATGAGAAATGGAAAGCTAATCTTTAGTTTCAGACTAATGAAAGCTTTGTTTTGTTTTGTCTTTGGAGAATGGTATGTTTTCTTAACTGTGGATTATTTATAGAGAATATAGAGTATAGAACATTGAAAATAACCCTAGATATACTTTAAAATAATGTCATATTTATTATAATACATGTAAATTAGATTATACATCTGTAATGGAGGTTGTTTATCTAAACTTGGTCTTATAACATTTTACCAAAAATTTAGAATCCAACAGTTTATCAATTTTCAATGAATTAAGTAAAATGGTTACTTTAAAAATAGTAAGATTTATCTAATTCCAACTGGATATTATTCTGAGAGATTAGTTATCTATTACCAGTAGTCATTAATACTATTTTCTCTAGCTGTTTCAATTAACAGCACAGATTTCTATGTACTCCTTTTTTCTCAACCCTATATATTCTCTACATCTGTAGACATTATCTTTGTTTTCATGTTTCTATCAATTATATCATGATTATATATTGGTTCCATAGCTTTGTATCGTGTATTTTTTTATAATGGTATCCTACAAATGATTCCAGCAAATCAATTTTTGGTAATTAAAAAATTTTTAATTCCCAGTTAAAAGTATATGATGAAAACTATTTCTGTAATCCATTAGTACAAAAAGCATACTTTTTCAAGTTTATATTTTAGTATATGGATAGTCATCAGTTTATATATGAATTATATATCAAAAGTCTATTTTAAATTAGAGGATTATAAGACAAGGCATTTTTTATATGAGTAATGTTCTTAAATAGTGGTTAGGTTCACAGGGTAGCCCACCAATGCTTATTTAAAATCCATAAGGTTGCCAAACTACAATACTAAAATAAGCCCAGAATCCTAAGAGTGTGCTTTCTTTACTCTTCCTCAAATGTAAGACTTACCTTGGCACATTTCAGATACTGCAGGCTGCAAGTGGATCTATTGGAAGAGGGGTGATAATGGAAGGCTATTAAATTTATTGGTTATTGAAAGAGTCTAGCAACTGAGAACTTTAACAGAAACGATGGCATTCGTGTAATGTCTGCTTTGGGCTGGGTAGTAGGCCAGGCACTGGGGATACAAAGGTGAACAAAACAGCATCTGTGCTCTCAAAAGAAGCTCATATTCTAGTTTGAAGACACACAATTACAATTTGCAGTACCATTAAGTTTGTTTAGAGTGAAGGAAGAGTACCTAACCTGATGAGGTTATAGAAAGCTGCTTAGAGGAGCCTGAGCTCAGTCTTAAAAGATGAGTAAGCGGTAGCCAGATGAAGTTAGGGGTATTTGTTTGGGAGATGGGAGGAATTGTTCCAGTTGGAGGAATAGTGTATGCACATAAACAGTTATAACAGAATATCATAAGGTTGGAGAACGATTTATATGACTAGAATATACTGTGTTTGTGGGTTGAGGTCATAGGGATTACAAGGATCTCATGGGAACACAGAAATCACACAGGAACCAATGTATTATAATCCAGCCATACTTCACACAGGCTGGAGTATATATAATTTAGGAATTGGAAAACATCAGGCTCCAGAGCAGTTCTAATAATATTTTGTTGTCTCCCCAGCAGCAAGAGTTTGTTCCCTACCATTATGGTGATTTTGTTCTGTTTGTGTCTAGCACTCCAGCCAATTACTTTACCCTCCATTCAATGTACCCAGTAGTTTTGGATTACTCATAGCTTCTGCCTACTCATTTTCTGTTTACTCAAGAGTGCCTACAGTCTTTGTCATCACCTTAGCCCTCTCTCTGTATATCTTCAGCTTCTGTTTTGTGGCCAACTGAGTAGCTCTTTGTGTCTCAGATGCAGCTGTTCTTCATAGAAGAGGACCTAATTGGTATAATTATTCTGTTAGAGAGTTTTCTTGCCATGCTGTCATATGTGTTGCTGACCAGCCTTTATGGTGACTGCTCTGGACCAGTCACCTGGGATCAGATATATCAGAAGGGGAAAGGGACCCCATTCACAGAGGCAGTGGACAGAGTAAGCATTATGAGATCTGGTCTTTTCAGTACACTGGGGGAAGGAAAAAAGCAGATGGGTGTCAAAGGTAGTAGAATGGGGGTAACAGATATGAGAAATATTTTAGAAGAGGAATAGTACTTAGAGAACTATCAGATCCTGAGACGGGGATTAGGTAGAAAGCAAGAAGTCTAGGAGAGCTATACACTTCTGGCTTGGACAGCTGGGTAGATGTTGATAACCAGGATGAGAGAATACAGGAAATGGGGCAGGTAGAGTGTGGGAGGAAGGAAAGATGCACTGTACTATAGATATGAGTTTGAAGGACTAGAGAACATCCTGAGGGAGATACCTAGTAGGCACTTGGATATATGGAACTAGAGATAAAAAGATAAGATATGTACATATACAAACGTGGACCTTGGCTGTTATCAGCTCCATGCTCTAACCAACTGAACTAACCAGCCAGACCAGATAGGATATATTTTGTTGCAGGTGAACAACTTATATTCAACTAGCTTAAGCAGCAGGGGAAGTAGGTGAGTGCATTTAAGCAACCTGAGAAGGATGAGGGTGGAACCAGGCTTGTAAACAAAAACAAGGATTTCAATCCCATCAATACAAGGCCAAACTTCTCATCTCTATTTCTTTTTGTGGGTCAGAGACCCCATAGCTGATTGGCTTCTTCACCTGATGGGGACATGGCTATGGCTCATATCCTACCCACGCTATAACCAGCAGGGAAAGCTGGCTCTTCCAGTTTTGGTATCAAAAATCCTAGTGGAAGGACTCAGTAATTTACATTGGCTCATTAACCATTTCCTAAGCCAGACCCTGTGGTCAAGGAAACTTGTGAGGTACTGTATTTGGCCCAGCTTTGGTCTCATACCTACCCCTGTGGCTGGAATAGGTGAGGTCTCTTCCTAGAAGAGTGTCACAGGAAGATTCTGGACCAGTATCATTTCCTAACTGAATAGCTTTCCCTTCTTTCCACTCTGTATAAAATATAATAAGTAAATTACAGTTCTCTGCAGTAGCTCACAGTGACTGGGCCAACTCTGTGCAAACTTAATCTTTTGTGTGTGTGTCTGTGAGACTTGAGTATTTTTTAAGTTATTTGGGAGTATTTTCTCACTCCAGATTGTCACTTCAAGAAAAAGTCAATAAAGTATCTAGTAGCAGGGAAGCCAGAATCCTGGAGAAAATGAGAAAAGATTCCAGCACAGATACTTAATTCTGCCAGTGCTATATATCGGTGCCTCCTCCCTTGCAAGTCTCTCTGTGCTTATCACAGCAGTGGATAAGAATGAGACTTGCTACCAATATCTAGGCAGTTTTGGAGCAGCAAAACTTCCCTATTATCAGTCTTTCCCCTCGTTCTATTTTTGGTGGTGTTTGGACAGACACTTTGTTTTGCCTGGAGAAAAAAGTTCAATATTTGAAATATTGATTGTGTGGGCCGGCCCGGTGGCGCACTGGATAAGTGCGCCGCTTGGGAAGCGCAGCGGCGCTCCCGCCTGAGGGTTCGGATCCCACATACAGACCGGTTCCCGCTCACTGGCTGAGCAAGGCGCGGGAGCAACGCCGAGGGTTGCGATCCCGTTGCCGGTCCCCGGTCCGGTACGGGGGCAACACTGAGGGTTGCGATCCGTTGCCGGACACGGAAAAAGACAAAAGACAAAAAAAAAAAAAAGAAATATTGATTGTGAAAGTCTTAGTTCCAGCTGCATTGGTACTGGACCTTTTGAAACAAGTTTGAAATTAAAGTGGGGAGTGAGAGAAGGGCATATATGGGTGTATTTACTTGTGTATGCAGAAATTATCTCTGGAAAATAGAAATACCATGTGTCCTCCTCATAAGTAGGAACTGGAAAAAAAAGAAAGATACAACAATGACAATAATTCCTTGAACTTTCAAAAGGAGAGAATGGAACTGAGGCTACCAGAGGTAGGAAGTGGGGGAGGGGAAGTTAGAGAGAAATTGGCAAAGGGCCACAAAAAATGTTTACATTGTATAACAATAAAAATAAAATAAAGTATCTGTGGAAAGACACCAAAAATATCAACAACAAAAAAATTGGTTACCTCTCAGGAGGAGAACTCATGGGTGGCTAAGAGACAGAGGATAGGATGGGAAACTTCACAATATACCCTTTTATATCTCTTGGATTTTGAGTTATTTGAATATATTGTTTATTTGAAATAAAAATAATAAAACATTTTAATCAAAATAAAAGGCCTGAACTGTCTCGTGGAATCTAATGAGTTAGTCCTCCAAAACAGTGAGGAGATATGTGACCACTGGATAAATGGAAAGCTGAACTCCACCCCAGTCTACTGAGGAGCTCATGAAAAAGGTCTGTATTAGAGATACAGATTAGGGAGTCATCGGCACTGAGGTTGCAATTAAAGCAATGGGTAAGTGCAGGTAGACAACCTTGGGATGGGTATACAGGAAAAGAAGTTGGCAAGGAGGAGTAGAAAGATTGAATCAAGGACAGGACAGTCACTGGAGGAGTGGTATTGTAGCAGCCAAGAGGGGTGTCCAAAAAAGGAAGGTCAACAGTATTAAATGAAGACTCTTATTTTATGTGCTGTTTTTGCTTATTTTATCCATTATTGAATTATATAACATTAAATTCTCAACAGTGACTGCTTATTACCAATTTTATCCTGACAGATTGCTCATAAATGCTAAATTTTAAATATTCTGAATCCCCAACAAATCCACATTAAAAGCCCGCTAACATTATATAGTTTTTAAAAACATTAAGCATTATTCTTTGAAAATTTAGTTCTTAGTACTGATTATTTAATTCTTATTACTAATTACTTATGGTATATTTACAATATGTTTATTGCCACTCCTTTCCAAGACCGAATAAAAACAATAAGTATATAGAGGTATATATGAAAGTAATAGTAAAAGGTATAAATCTGTAAAGACAAAGTACAAGAGGAGAATTCAGAGATTTTAACCAAATTTTGAAAGACAGCAGATGGATCTAGGGCAATGATAAAACCACAGCCTAAAAATGCTGCAGGAGGGAAGAGAGACAATTCACCCTACCAGCCCCCAAGAAGATCAGGACTTGGAGGTAACAGGTACTGCAGAAGGCTCTGATCTAAAAATGGGATTGTTGAAAGTCTAGTCTATATGTACGGCTTCCCCCATTGTCTTCTCAGTGCTTCACAGCCAGGCAACAAGCACTTTCACCACCCCAAACAAGAAACCAAAGTATTTTTAGGGGTGAAAGGCCAGGGAAAAAATGAAGTGAAAGAACACTAGACCTCCATTCCCATTTCCTTACATGTCCCAAGAACAATGACTTCCAAGTATTTGAATGCCAGGTTAAAAGACTGGAAATTCTTTTCTAGAGAAAGTGAATGTTCCCAGAGAAAAAAAACCTTCACATAAAATTGTATATGGCTTCTCCAACAGAATGGCCATACCCCTCCCTACAATAAAGCCCACCCGCTGACAAATGCTTCCATACACCCACATATATGTACATTTTCCAATCAGTATCTTATAAACACAAATACAAAGATCATCAGAAATGAAAGCACAAAACAATCATGAGTAAGGAGTAAAGACAATGCAGTGAGAAAAAAATTAGTATCCTTACATAAGGGAAGGTATTACATAATTCATAAAATGGGAACAAGATAACTATTTGGGAAGCAAATATATATAACCAAAATAAAGAGACGTTTGGAAAACAAAGTTGAGAAAGTTTTCAGAAATAGAACAAAGTACAAAGATGGAAAATAGAAAATATAGAAGACTTTAGGGGGAGACCAGAATGTACAACATCAAAGTAATAGGAGCTTCAGAGAAAAGAACTGAAAATAGGCAGAAATTACTAAAGAAATACAAGAAAATTTCCCAGAACTGGAGGACATAACTTTAAATTGAAGGGGTCTACTTAGTGTCCAGCATTGTAAAAAAGATGAAAACAGTCCACACCAAGTCATACCATTATGAAATTTCTGAAAGTCAGGGATAAAGAGATGCTCTTAAAAGATACTAGGTTGTGGGTGTGGTGGTAGGATTAGGGGTTTGGAATCACGAGGGAACATGAATCAAAATGGCACTTTTTCAGTGTAACAATGGTTATTAGTACATAATGCCTTCAAAAATCTGAGAGAGAAATTGTTTGCATCCTAGAAATGTATAACCAGCCTACCAATCAATCGTGTGAAGTGTATCTGCCATACACCCTTTAGAGGATTTCTGGATGATGTACTCTAGAAAAAGAAAAAGGAAAGCACACAGTTGAAATAGTAAATTTAACACAGAAAAAATGTGAAAAGGAAGTTCTAAAACAAAAATGTGCTGAAAGCCTTCTCCAGATTGGAGCAGAGAGAAATCTCCAGGGGGGGAAATGGAACCAATAGATGATCTGATATGTTTGAGGATTTCAGGGAAGAAAAGCTACTGGTAGTCGTACAACAGCTGTAGTTGAGCTGTTGAAACGATGAGTTCATAGAAAACTATGCTGGCGAAAAAAAAAATGAGGAAATTATTGATTCCAAAAATGTTATGCAAGGAAATAATTATAAAATACTTTCTTTTGGGGGGTTTGGGAGGACTGGCCAGTATGGGGATCTGAACCCTTGACTTTGGGTTACAAGGCTGCACTCTAACCAACTGAGCTAACCAACTAGCCCAGAAATACTTTCTGCCTCTGCATTTTTACATAGGCAATAGTGTAAACTGACTAAAAATTGTGTTATAGGATAACAGAAGAAAGGAAGTGGGAAGTTAAAAATGCTAAATCATCGGGCCGGCCCGGTGGCGCACTGGATAGTGCGCCGCTTGGGAAGCGCAGCGGCGCTCCCGTCCGAGGGTTCGGATCCCACATACAGACCGGCTCCCGCTCACTGGCTGAGCGAGGCGCGGGAGCAACGCCGAGGCTTGCGATCCCGTAGCCGGTCCCCGGTCCAGTACGGGGGCAACACTGAGGGTTGCGATCCGTTGCCGGACACGGAAAAAAAGACAAAAGACAAAAAAAAAAAAAAATGCTAAATCATCTATGATAACAGAAAGTCAATGAAGTCTAAAATTGACAAATTAAGAAGTAGAAGTATAAGCATTTTATTGATTAATACCAGAAAAGTTATGTAAAAAATTTAAAGTAGTTGCCTTTGGAAAGGGGAATAGGGAAGAGAGAATGGGGAAATGTTTTTCCTGTTGGTACTGTTTAATTTTAAAATTAGGTACATTTATTAATTTGGATATTATGCAATGGGTGGGTTCCAAATCTTTGGTTCAGTAGAGCAAGCATTTTGTTGTAGAATTTTCTCCTGCAAAAATTACAGGAATTGGAAACAGTGAAAAGTACATACTTATTTACTGCTCACTTAAATATAAAAATAAGAATCTTTAGGTTCATATTCTTTAATGGATACTATTCTCAAGCATAAAGTCTTCTTTAAGAGGAAATCCTGCACCTAGTATCTAGACTGAAAGTAGAGAATTAAGGTGAACTGAACTCAGACTTCTATGACCTTTAAAGTTTCACTGCAGTATGAAAATGATCTGAAGAGAACTACGTCAAAGCTGTATTAGCCCGTTTCTATTACTTACAACAAAATACACAGAACTATGTATTTTATAAAGAAAATGAAATTTATTGCTTACAGTTTCAGAGACTGGGAAGTCTAAAGTCCAGGCAACACAGCTGGTGAAGGCCTTGGTGGAGGCAACAGTGACTTAGGGGTCTCACATGGCAAAAAACGGTGGAGCCAAGAGAGCAAAAGAACTTCTCGTGTGCTCTTTTTAAAGCTCCCCGAACCACTCCCCTGACCACCACTATTAATCCATTCACTAGGCATTGTCCTACAATCTAATCACCTCTTCAAGGCCCCACCATTCAATTACCATAGTAGGCTTTCCCACCCTCAACAGTTACAGTGGAGATTTAAGCCCCAGGGGGGGGGAGGAAGTGCGCATCCAGTCCACATCATTCCTCCCCTGACCCCCAAACTCATGTCCTCCTCACATACAAATACATTCATTTCATCTCCAAAGTCTTGTTTCAACTCAAAAGTCCAAAGTTCAAAGTCCCATCTGTGAAATCAAAAACAAGTTATCTGCTTCCAAGATGCAATGGTGGATCAAGCACAGGATACATATTCCCATTCAAAAATGGAGAAATAGGGCCGGCCCGGTGGCGCACTGCTACAGTGCGCAGCTTGGGAGCGCGGTGGCGCTCCCGCCGAGGGTTCGGATCCCACATACAGACCGGTTCCCACTCAATGGCTGAGTGAGGTGTGGGAGCAACACTGAGGGTTGCGATCCCGTTGCCGGTCCCGGTCCGGTACGGGCATGACACTGAGGGTTGCGATCCATTGCCGGACACAAAAAAAGACAAAAAGCAAAAAAAAAAAAAAAAATGGGGAAATAGGCCAAAAAAAATGGGTAACAGGTCCCAAACAAGTCCGAAACCCAACAGGACTAACAATAAATCTCAAAGCTGGTGAATCATGTACCTTGACTCCATGTTTGATGTCTTCTGCATGCTGGTGTGGGGGTTGAGTCCCCAAGTCTTCAGGCAGCTCCATTCCTATGGCTTTCAGGAATAAAAGCCAGGCCACACCTCAGCTCTCCCAGGCTGGTGTTCAACTCATAGCTCTACAGGTCTGGGGTCTCCATGGTGGTCCCCCTCTCATGGCTCCACTAGGCATGGCACTGTTGAGGTTTTTCTGCTGCAACTCCAACCCCACGTTTCTGCACAGCATTGCTCTAGCGAAGGTTGTCTGCAGTGAATCTGCCCCTGTGACACATCTCTTACGGGCCCGCAGGTTTTTCCATACATCCTTTGAAATTGGGGCAGAGGCTCCCAAGCTTCCACAGCTCTGGCTTTCTGTGAGTCTGCAGACCTAACACCACGTGGACACTGCCAAGGCTCCTGGCTTGTATTTTCCAAAGCTGTGAGTTCAGCCACACCTGGGGCCAATTTAGTCATGGCTGCAGCAGCCAAAGCCACAGGGGTACTAGTGCTGCAAGCAGCTTCCCAAGATGGCCCTGGGCAGCGAGCCCATGTTGGGTGCCTCAGGCCTGTTCTCTGAGACCATTCTATCTCCCTAGGCCTCTGGGTCTGTAATGGAAGGGTTGGCCCTAGAGCCTTCTGCAAAGCCTTTAGGGCCTTTTCCCATTCTCTTGATAATACCTTTCTTCTGTACTAATCTCCTTAGCAAACAGTTGCTGAGCTCATCATTGAACTGTTCCCTTGAAAAGGCTCTCTGCTTCTCTACCACATGACCAGGCTGCAAATTTTCCAAATTTTTATGCTCTGCTTCTCATTTAAATTCTGGCTTTACATCATACCTTTGCTGCCATAACTCAGTGCAGGCTGTTAAAAGTAGCCATGCAGCTTCCGAATGCTTTGCTGCTTAGAAATTTCTTCTGCCAGGGCCGAGCCCATGGCGCACTCGGGAGAGTGCAGCGCTGGGAGCGCAGTGGCGCTCCCGCCGCGGGTTCAGATCCTATATAGGGATGGCAGGTGCGATTCACTCACTGGCTGAGCACAGTGCGGCCGGTCAAAAAAAAAAAAAAAAAAAAAGAAATTTCTTCTGCCAAATACTCTGCATCAGCACTTTTATGTTTCACATTCCATAAAATTTGGAGGCATAAACACAGTGCAGCCAAGTTCCTTGCCAATTCATAGCAAGGGTAATCTTTGCCCCAGTTTCCAGTAAGTCCTTTCTCATTTACATCTGAGATCTTCTCAGAATGGCTTTTACTGTCCATGTTTCTATCGGCATTCTGTTCATGACAATTTAACCAGTCTCTGAAGTATTCCAAACTTTCCCTGGTTTTCTTGTTTTCCAAACTTTAATCAGCATCTAGACTTTTTCTAACCTGTGTTGGGAAAAATAGGAAAATGTCAGTGCCTCTCAGATGTTCAGAATCTTGCTGAGCATTTGCTGTAAATATCCTCAGGTGTTCCTCGTTACAATTTAATGTAAATTGTGTATGGGCACCCAGGTGTCCAGGGTTGTGGACTTAAGTATAAAACTCTAACAGCTCTGATCCACAGTGCTTCTCAGAACTCTCAGAGAAGTCACTAGGACAGTTGCCCCTAGATCTGAATAAAACCCATTAATTTTTCTATATCCACAGCTCCCAGAACCTTTTTTTGTTCTATTACCTAACTCACAGACCAGCATGTGGAGGGTTTGTAACCCAATCTGTGCAACAGACTTGAGGGGTCTGTAAGCCCTAGCTTTACACCTGTTCCTCCAAATTCCTCCAGCCTCTCCTCAACACTCAGTTCCAAAACCATTTCCACATTGTCAAGTATTTGTTATAAGCACCCCACTTCTGGTACCAATTTTCTGTTATTCCTTTTCTGTTGCTTATAACAAAATACATGGAACTATGTATTTTACAAAGAAAATGAAATTTATTGCTTACAGTTTCAGAGACTGGGAAGTCTAAAAGTCCAGGGAACACAGCTAGTGAAGGCCTTGGTGATGATGACAGTGACCCAGGGGTCTCATGTGGCAGAAAATGGTGAAGAGTGTGAGAGAACTTTCCATGTGCTCTTTTAAAACCCCCAGAACCACGCCCTTGACCACCATTATTAACCCATTCACTATGGCATTGTCCTACAATCTAATCACCTTTTCAAGGCCCCACAGTTACAGGGGAGATTTAAGCTTTCTTGAGGTTGGAAGTCTACAGCAAAAGGTTACCTGAATCCAGCAGGGTGCTATTTATAGGTCGGTAGTAGATCCCAACTTTGTTTTTCAGTCACAATATAGTAAGAGTATTAAAGATCTATGATAGTTCAAGTTTCTCTTATTGAGAGCTGAACTGAATTTTGGATTCAGTAACTAGCCAATGTAAAGAGAAAAGGACTCTGCCTCTATCCCTCACAGTCTTCAGCCAAAACCACTTTTTCTCTGTGGTTGGCCCCCTTACCCACTACAAAATCTGCAGGAACCATAATTTTTTTTTTTTTTTTTTTTAAAGATGACCGGTAAGGGGATCTTAACCCTTGACTTGGTATTGTCAGCACCACACTCACCCAGTGAGCGAACCAGCCATCCCTATATGGGATCCAAACCCGTGGCCCTGGTGCTATCAGCACCGCACTCTCCCGAGTGAGCCACAGGCCGGCCCAGGAACCATAATATTTATATGGTGGATTCCCTTACCTACTTTTACCAGTATTTTTAAGAAGTCTGAGATGCCTAATCACCACAGAGAAGCACGGTTCTAAGAAAATATTTTTTTCTGCTCTTTCTGCTTCTGCCTTTAAAATATATATATATATTTTTCCCCTTATGTATCTCAAAATTAAGACCAATCTGGAAAAGCATGTGTTGCTAATAAGATCTTTCCAAATATGTTAACTTGCAGCAATTCAAGATACATGTATATGACCTTCTATTATGCATGATTAGATTAATACCATGATATCTTTGGTACTTAAGTGTTTTGAATAAATGCATCTCTAGCAAAAGACTATCCAGTTATTTTTTCCCATATTTTTTTTTCCCATGTGTAGGGAAAGTAAAGGAAAACAGTCAGGGCCCCTCAGATGTTCAGAATCTTGCCGAGCATTTGGTGTAAAATTCCACATGCATCCAGTTTTCCTCGGTTACTATCTAATGTAAATGTGTATGGGCACCTAAGTGTCCTGGGTTATGGATGTAAGTATAAAGGATGAGTGGCTCTGATCCACAGGGTCCTCCTGCCCCTGGGATGCCCCCAGGGGGGCCACAGGGAGGCCGCTACTGCTGCTGGAGGCTATTGCTGCAAGCTGTGGCTGCCAGTGCCCCCAGGATGCACTGAGAGGCCACCACTGGTGCTGCTACTGCTGAGGACTGAGCTCTTGTCATCTGCCAATGGCTCCCAGAATCTTTCCCAATTACCTAGCGTGGACCTGCGCGTGAGGGGTCTATGACCCAGCCTGGCATGTGAGGGATCTGGTGACCCAGTCTGTACAATGGGTTTGAAGGGTCTGAACCCTAGCCCTGACAATACAAATGGAAACTTAGTATAACTAAAATAATGAAATGGTTTGGCTTTAGTTATGAATTGCCTAACCCTACAATTGGCATAGGATAGTTTTACACCATGATTCTAAAAGGTTTTAATCCAGTGAATATCTTCTTTTTAGGGTGAGACTAATATCTACTCCAGTGGCATGTGAAGCAAACTACACTTTTAATATTTTCCCAAAGGTCAAAGAAAAGTTTTCACTAGCAGATGCTCTCTAGTTTTATACCTCAGAAGACTCCCAGCCTACTTTGCAGAGGTAGATTAATCCTACTTTATTCTATTGAGGACATTGTCTACTTTATTAGTCAGTGTTCTTTAATGTCAATGGAACAAAATCTCCTTCAGATCTCAGAGCTATAAAAATTTTCTTGCCTGTGAACTGATATGTTTCCTTTATTAGACTAGTGCTCATCAAATTTGTCTAATTATCTGAATCACCTGTAGTTTAAAACTACACTGCTTCCCAACTACAAGAGTGTTGCCATCAGAATCTCCAGGTGAGGGAGGGCCCATGTGATACTGATAATTAAACATGTTTCAGAAACTGCATGGACAATATCTAGTTAATTCACTAGGTTCATGTTTTGCTTTGGCTTCCTGGAAGCTAGCCTTACAGCAGTTTTTCTCAGAATTAAGTCCTTTTCTTTCCTCATTTTATTATTTGACTAATTGAGCATGTTTTTAATGAATTGAAACTCTAGAGAAAATAACATAATAATACTGTCCTTTGGACCAGCACATTCCTTGCAGTAGCATGTAAGCCTAAAATAAATCAGTTATTAGGATTATGGAAGGAAAGATTATTGTGAACTTGTAAAAGCTTCATCATCCACTTTTATGGAGACTTTGTGGGAAACTATTACTTGAAAAGCACTCTGAAAATTGCTATTAAAATGCCATATACATAATTAAGCTCCTGATCCCCCTTCAGCTTCTTTGATATGGACACCCCCAAGACTAAATGTGTTGCTCTTCTTCTTTTATTCACCACCTCAAAGAGCTAATCCATTTTAGTGGTGTTAACCATTACCACCGTGCTGAATTATTTACTTATGTGTGCTTGAGACGGAATCATTTGCCAAAGTCCCAGGCCCAAATCTTTTGCCATCTGCAAGAGCCCTTGATTTGGCCCTCTCCCAAAGTCCAGACATCAATATGAAGAAACCCAGTAAGAGAGTACTTCAAAAAGTTCATAGAAAGATTCATATTATCTTTTAATTTTATTTTCCCATGAACTTTTTGAAATACCTTCATACATCTGCAGTTGAACTCGTCAGCTTACTCCTCAATTTCATATTCCTGATCACCACCCTTTCCCAACTCACCATTTGGGTAAATAGCATTACAATTCTCCCATGTCCCAAACTGAATTAGTCCTTGGTCACTCCTGTTTCTTTTAAGTCCCACTCCATTTAGCTGGGTAATATTTGTGCTATAATTTGAGAATGTAGTTTGAAGACAGTGTGTGAACCAAAGATAATACCAGTGAGTCTAAGTGATGCTCGAGAGTGATAACTTGCCTAGGAAGAGAAAGTGGTTTGCTTCACAAGGACAAAACCTACCATTTGTTTTAGACAGCCTTGAGGATTTATTCCTCTTTTCTTCCCTAGCCTAATGCTTATTTCCTAATTAAAATAAACTACTACTAATTGATTTCCCTGTATGCAGCCTATTTCTGTTTCCATTTATCATGGTGGTGGTGGTAACAGACCAGTAATGATATTTGTCCAATCAATTCCTCATCTGTAGAAAAGGAATAATAGGACCTAACTCAATGAACTGTTGTCAGTACTAAATGAATAGTTTGTAGTGTTTAGCACAGTGCTTGGCACCCAATAAATATTAGTTGCTTTTATTTTGTTGTTGTTAGCAGTACATTCACATATTCCCTTGTGATTATATCACTTTCATTTGTACCAATTAAGTGCCACAAAGTATCATATTTACTCTTTAGAAAAATCTTAGAATAACTTTTTTTTTTTTTAAAGATGACCGGTAAGGGGATCTCAACCCTTGGCTTGGTGTTGTCAGCACCACGCTCAGCCAGTGAGCAAACCGGCCATCCCTATATAGGATCCGAACCCGTGGCCTTGGTGTTATCAGCACCACACTCTACCGAGTTAGCCACGGGCTGGCCTAGAATAACTTTTTAAAATTCACATTCTGGGGCCGGCCCGGTGGCGCACTGCTGCAGTGCGCCGCTTGGGAAGCGCGGCGGCGCTCCCGCCGAGGGTTCGGATCCCACATACAGACCGGCCGCTCACTGGCTGAGTGAGGTGCAGGAGCAACACCGAGGGTTGCGATCCCGTAGCCGGTCCCGGTCCGGTGCGGGCGCGACACTGAGGGTTGCGATCCGTTGCCAGTCACGAAAAAAGACAAAAAAAAAGGAAAAAAAAAAAATTCACATTCTTCATCCTGAAAGTTAAAGCTTAATAGTTGTAAACCTTATACAAGTTACTTTACCGAACCTCTATTTCCTCATCTGAAATAGGGATAACATTATGTTCTAGGTTTACGTGAGGTTAAAAATAATGTACATATATCAAAAGTGCTTGGGGACAGCAAAGAACTGTACACATTTTAGTTGTTTTCCTTTGTGCTGTAAGCTTTTCCTAGAGCACATGAGCTGATGCAAACAAGGAAGAAGCTCCAAAGAATCCTTGGCCATCACCCCATGACCTTGGTTGTGCTGGGCACTGAGCCATCCACCATTTTTTGATGGCTACAAGATATCTCCTCAGTTCCACCAGTTGCAAATTCCCTTAGGCATACATCCTTCTCATTTTTTTTTTTTTTTCTTTTGACTGCTGGCCGCATCAGGGATCCAAACCCTTGACCTTGGTGTTACAAGGCTGCACTCTAACCAACTGAACCAACCGGCTAGTCCCTTCTAATTTTAGACACAGTTTAGAAAGCCTTTTGCACAGGACGATGATCTCAATGTTCAATTCTCCTCAGGTTGAGGCGATCTACTGGGTGGTCTCCGGGGCAGATGGTCTCCCTTCATTACCTTATGAAGCATCCCCAGAAGCTACTGCTGTCTCCAGCATGTGCCAGCCTCCCCAGGAATCAATTACCTACCACTACTTCTGTTCATGAGAAGTAGAACTCTCTTGAACACAACAATTTCAAACTAAGGCCCTTCCTCTATCTGTGATTGCTGAGATCATTTTAGAAATGCACTCTTCTACATATCTCCATAATCCTTGGCCACTGCCTCAAATATGTCACCCCATCCATTTTTCTTATTTACTCATGTTCATAATACTGTTGCAGTTTCCTCCCCTGATCCAAGCACCTCCCACCTTCCTCTACCACTAGAACCTTTCCATTGTGTTCTCTGGGACACCTGTGGTGGTTCACGTTCTTATTTCCCTACTCCTCCACAACATCTGGTAATACTCTCACTCACCCTACCCACAGGGAAAAGCATGTGACCAAGATGGGCCACAATAATTGACCCAGAAGTGATCATGTAACCCAAGCCAGCCTAGTCTAGGTCTTTCCTTGGGATTGTTCTGACAGAACTTGCAAGTGACCATGTTCTCTGCCATGTAAATAAAGTCTATTTATGAAAGGAAAAAATGAAGCCAAGTTAAAACAAAAGAGAAAAAAAAGTGGGGGAGAGAGATGATATAGGTACACAGACAGAGAATCCAATTAGGTCAAGTGGCTGGTTCTAGTTCCTAAGATCCACAATGCACTCTGGTTCTTGAAGCTTTTATTTCTTTTTTTCTTTCTTTTTTTTTTTAAATATGACCGGTAAAGGAATTTTAACCCTTGACTTGGTGTTGTCAGTACCACACTCTCCAAAGTGAGCGAACCGGCCATCCCTATATAGGATCTGTGGCCTTGGTGTTATGAGCACCACACTCTCCCGAGTGAGCCATGGGCCGTCCCTTGAAGCTTTTATTTCGACTGTTAACTTTCAGTCCAGTATATTCCCTTTTCAGTCACTTGCAACTAAAAGAGTTATAACTAATATAATTCATTCCATTACAAATAAATTCTCCTACCTCTTCCACCACTGCACCAAACATTCCCTTTGACCGGTTGTTTTAACTACATCCTGGCCCTCCCCTCAAACCACCAGTTCCCTTCATCCCTCTTAAATGAGCATCTGTCCTCTCTCAAACTTTGTGCATCTTAAGGTCAAAGGTGGGGCTGACAGTCTCCTTCCTCTCCAAACCATTACATTGCCATCCTCTCCTGAAAAAACCCTGTTCCTGTGGCCATCTTTCCGTCCACTTTTATTGCTCTTACTCCCACTTATTCATTCCATGAAAATAATTCACTGGGAGGCCATTAGGCTGAGATGGCTCTAGCTCCTTGGGTTCCTATTTAAGCAAACTAAAACCCAATTCAGTGTAAATGTAAAACAAAAGTGAAGCTTAACCAATCAGAAATCGCCAACTAACCTCTAGCTTGAGACTTTCCAGAGATCACACCCAAATAAGGCAAACGCTTAGTGGTAGCTAATCAAGTAATTTATTTACTTTGCCTCCTCCCTAAGCCTATAAAAGCCCCTGCTCAACTGCTAAAACGCAGTTCTCTCAACCTTTTCTGGTTTTGAGTGCTGCCCAATTCATGAATCCTTTAAAGTCAGACAGACTCTGTTAAATTTATTTTGTCTGGAGTTTTTCTTCCAACAATTCAAAACAGAAATCTAGCTCACAGTCTTTCTTGCATTGCCCTTCCTGATCTCACTGTGCATGTGGAAGAAGCTCTAGTCTCAGTTCTGGTGGATCCCACCTTTAGAGACTTTAGTCCATCAGTTCTCCCACCACTCCGCAATGTCCTCACACTGTCCCTCTCTCCCCTGCTTCTCATCTAAACATGCTCAACTGTCACATTATTCAAAAACAAAAATAAAACCTACCTTGACTCCCTTATTCCTCTTTAGTTACACACCCGCTATCTTCTTCCCTTCAAAACTAAACTTGTTGTCTGGCCAGTTAGCTTGCTCCAAAGAGCATGGTGCTATTAACACCAAGGTCACGGGTTCGGATCTTCTTGAAAATGTCATCTATAATTCCTGTTACCATTTCTTGACTTTGTATTCACCACTTACTGAAACTGATCTCTCTTATCAGGGAATTATTAACTCAGGCCCTGGTGTGCTTGGTTAGGTATGGTAAGGAACTCCACCTTGGGTTCCTGAAGCTTCTACAGGTTAAGGATCACAGTCTACCCCTAGAGCAACAGAGGAGTGGCTTGGGTGGGTCACAGAATTTTCATAACCATTACCAGCCAGCTCTCTCTCAATTGCCAGATCCACCTCCAAGTGTAATGTGCCATCTCCTGCCAGTCTTACCTACTAGTAACAACACTGCATTATAAATTTGTTTTATTGTTTCTATAGCAGCAACACTTATACTCAGGAAAATTATATAATTTCCAGATATTAATGGAGTAGTTTTGCTTCCTCACAGAAATACAATTTCCACCTCACAAGATGACTGCAATTTCATACTTTTAAAACTTACTGAAAATGATATAACTATAGCTTATAAGCAGATAGATGACCTGTTTAAAAAACGGACTTCGTGTTTCTATCTGCGCGGCAACTGTCTTTTGAACAAATGAGGAATGAGATAAGGTTGAGAATCACTGCCCTCTGGAAGTTCAGAGTCTTTCTGGCAGGTAAAGCCCCTGGAGGACTATTTATGTGAAACAAGAATGGGTTTGGCAGACAGATTCCTAGCCCTGTAACCTAAGGCAAACTACTTAACCTCTCTGAGCCTCAGCTTCCCCATTTTTAAATGAGGATAATAACACCTATTTTATAGAGTTTTTATGAAGACCAAATGATATAACCTATGTAAAAGCAAACTATCAGGAACATAGTAGGCCTGCAACAAATATTAGTTTCTTATTCTTCATCCTTCGTCCCCTAGGGGAGGATGAAATCACAGTCCCATTTTAGTTCTTACATATTTCTATTAGGCACTAACTTTCACAACATCTCAGAACTGGTTTGTTACTCTTGTATATGTCTTGTATGGCCAAACAGACATAACTTCTTTCAGGGCAAAATTCATCTTTTTATGCATTTATATTTCTCATAATTACAGCAACCCTCTGCCACACATGTTCCTGGACAGATCTGATTCCAAATAATCTGCCTTCTGTCCTTTTTTAAGTCATTTAAAGTATTCTGAGAATCCTAACATTTCAGGGTCCAGGCTACATTTGCCAAAATATCACTTACCCAGAATATTGTTACTGTACATGTACTAGCCAGCACATGCTGGGCACACAGTGGCTTCCAGAGCTGGACATACAAGAGCAACCAATCTGCTGAGGGAGGCTTCAGAGCTCCATATGCCTTGATAAGACCCTTTCCCCACCACCACGACCTACCCTCAGAGGATTTTTTTTTCATTGACAGACCCCCACAATGAATACCTCGGAGGATTTAATTGCAGCCACCCCTCCCGATAAACTTCTTAAGAAGCCAATCCTAAAAAGGAAGCTAAAATTTCCCCTAAAAGAACATCAGGGTAATTCCACCATGCTTCAAAACGCTTTCCACCTTAGACGCCTCCAGGGTACCATCATCACCTCTTTCTCCTCCCCACAAGGCTTGTTTATCCCCTATTTGACTCAAGCTAAAAGCCCCTCCCCAGCCCCCAAACCCTTCCACTGTATGCCCAGCACGCCATCTGCCAACTCCTCCATACCTCCACCTCTTTCTAAATGTTTTCTTCACCCTCTTGCTCAGAAACCTGGCTACAGCTCTAACTGAAAACTGCAACCGCTTCCCCAGCGCCTTCTCAAGAGGCGGCTGTTTTTTCCCTCCCATGCTGCAAATACCACAGAGCCTAGGGGTGGAGTAGGTGTCTTTCATGATCCTCACTGCTGCTGACAGCCAGTCTCCCTTGCTCAAAAACCCCAGCCTTTCTAGAAGCTCATGCCCTCAAACTACACCCCCCACCCCCCGGCTGTGGCAATCATCTGCCAACCTCCCTGATTCCTCACTCTCAGCAGATGTTAGTGCCCGACTCACTCACTGGCTCCCTTTCCATTCTACTCCTTCGGTCATTCTTGATGACTTCACATCCATGCACCCTGTGTGTGCCAAGCACCCTGGCCTCCTGCTGCCCTGACTCCTCACTTCCAGTGCTCTCCTCCTCATCCCCCTCAGCCACCCACTCTCACCATCCCCCCCACCTGCCTCTATGCCAATGACTGCATGACCTCTGAAATCATTTCTAGCATCCCACTCTGTGAGCACTTCCTCCTCAGCCAGCTATCCCCCCAACAACTCTTCAACCCCATAGCACTAACACTTTGTCCTCCGTCCCTGTCAGAGAATGG
The DNA here is from genome assembly GCF_000696425.1 of Galeopterus variegatus. Taxonomy (NCBI): domain Eukaryota; kingdom Metazoa; phylum Chordata; class Mammalia; order Dermoptera; family Cynocephalidae; genus Galeopterus; species Galeopterus variegatus. Next base: position 1,000,504 of record NW_007726221.1, on the reverse strand, counting down.
GTGAGGAACAGATGGCCTACTCAAAAGGATTTCACTGGAGAGAGTTTAATGAAGGGCCTATTCACAGAGGAGTGGGCAAGTTGAGGGAACTAACAAGGGACAGTGAAGTACTGGGGACGAGGAACATGGGAAGCCACTACCACCAACAGCCTGAAGTGGCAGGGGAGAGAATGAGGTTACTGGAGCCCAATAAGAGCCAGAACAGTGATAGGAGGACTACCTGACAAGGGCAGTGGCCACAGGATACAAACACAGCCACTGCCGGAACCACAGTAATGCAAAGAGGGATCAAGAAAGAATAAATCCCTGAAACACTCTGATTTTTGGCCAGTGTTGTTCACTGACTTCCAGTTCCATTCCAGCTGGAAGTCAGGGGCAAGGGAGCAAGCATGGATTGTCAGGGAAGAGGGTGACAGACTATGAGGGAGCACTACCACCCCCTCACAACCTTCGCTTCATCACCCCTGCCCTCACCTGCACACATCAACATCCTTGCCCCTTTGTCATATGGCCCGGCACAACCCAGCTCTGCTCTCTCCACACCTGTATCCAAGCAGGGAGATGTTGAGTGGAGAAATCTGCATACTAGTCTCACTTTAAATTTATGTCCCCAATTCTCAAGTGGGCCCTGCTATCTGATTACATCCCCTTAATCTGTTTACCCTCCATGATTTTACCATATTTTCTTCTCCAGTACCATCACACTATCCCCATTCCTTGTGATTTCATTTTATATTTTACTGAGAAAATAGAAGCAATCAGAAGAGGACAACTTCATCTTGCCATTATCGGCCCACCTATAAACTCTGCTCTCCCTCTGGTCACGGTGGGTGCTCAATTGTGCACTAGATGCCATCGCCTCTGACCTACTCAGGGGCTTTGCTTCTACAGGTATCTCCTGTAGAAGAAGTCTCTCCCTCTTACAAACATGTCATACAAATGTATCATAATATATCTGCTATGGTTTAAAACTCCTATTGAAACTTAATTGCCATTGTAACAGTATTAAGAAGTGGGACCTTTAAGAGGTGATTAGGTCTTGAGGGTGGCCCTCCTGAACAGATTAATGGTGTTATCACAGAAGTGGGTTACTGGTACAGGGATAAGTTTAGCCCCATTCCTCTCTCTGTCTTGCATGTGTTTCTTTGCCATGCAATGCCTTCTGCCAAGAGATGACCCTCACCAGACGTGGCTCCTCAGTCTTGGACTTCCCAGCCTCTAGAACTGTGAAAAAGACATTTCCTTGCTTTATAAATTACCCAGTCTGTGGTATTCTGTGATGGCAGTAGAAAACAGACAAGACAATATCTCATCTAAAAAGAAAAGCAAAACCCTAGACCCCTCTTTAGCTACTTGCCCATTTCTCTGGCTCCTCTTATAAGAAAACCCCTCAAATGAGTTGCCTATACTCATGCCTCCATATTGCCACTTCCCATTTTCCCTTGAAACCACTCCAACCAGCCATTTGTTTCTACCATTCCAAAGAAAACACTCTCTTCAAGGTCACTAATGACCTCCATATCAGTCAGGGTCCTAGCAGGAGCAAATGGCACATCTGAACTGGGTGATTTGGGGAAATTTTTATAAAAGCAGTCTTCAAAAGTGTAGGTAGGGTGTAAAGAAATCACAAGGGATAGTGCAATACCCTGAGGCTATCAATAATGGGGTGCCTGAAGGCGCAAGAGGAAGGAGTAGTTGCCAGAACCCAAGAGAGGGCTGCAGAGAGAGGCCTCCTGACAGAAGCCGAGACCTCTTCTGGAATTTGGGAGGAATGCAGGGTAGGAGCTCCCATTCCCTGACTGAGCACAGCAGTCCATGGACTCACCATGCCTGCTCAGTGTGGGAATCCTCCATGGGCAGTCTTTGTGCTGGAGTTCCCCACTGGGCTGACCAAAACTTTCTCAGCTGCACCTCAGTCTGAGGCTCTTCCTGACTGATCCTTCTTCCTTCCTTTCATAGGGGACAGATCTATATTGTGGTCTGAAGGCTTTCCCTGCTGACTCCTCTCCCCTTAAATTTTCACAAATGTTATCTCCAATAAATCTCTTATGCTTCTAACTCTGTCTTGATATGTTTCTTGGACAACCCAAAGATGACACAACCACACACACCCTCCTTCTTGCCAAACCCAATGGTCATCTCAAGTCCTATGGCTGAGCAGAGTACTGTATGTTTAAGCAACTGAAAGAAGACCTGTATGGGTATTTTCTCAGAAGGAGTGAAAAATAATTAGATTTGAAGATTTGAAAGGGCCAACTTCGGGCCGGCCCGTGGCTCACTCGGGAGAGTGCAGTGCTGATAACACCAAGGCCCCGGGTTCAGATCCCATATAGGGATGGCCGGTTCGCTCACTGGCTGAGCGTGGTGCTGACAACACCAAGTCAAGGGTTAAGATCCCCTTACCGGTCATCTTTTTTAAAAAAAAAAAAAGAAAGGGCCAACTTCGGGCCGGCCCGTGGCTCACTCGGGAGAGTGCAGTGCTGATAACACCAAGGCCCCGGGTTCAGATCCCATATAGGGATGGCCGGTTCGCTCACTGGCTGAGCGTGGTGCTGACAACACCAAGTCAAGGGTTAAGATCCCCTTACCGGTCATCTTTTTTAAAAAAAAAAAAAGAAAGGGCCAACTTCAGTTTAAAAACTGACATTAGGGAAACAATTCATTTCCAAATGACCTAGAACATTTCCATTGCACTCTTCCTTTGAAAATACCCATCACATTGGTAATTCTTTATTATCTGTCTTCCATTCCAGGTATAAGTTTCAAAAACAAAGACTAAGTCTGTCCTGTTCATAATTGTATACTCAGGACTTGCCTGGTACATTACAAGTCCTCTTTAAATATCTTTAAAGTGAGTAAAATTGTAGAGCCATATTTCATTTTTATATTTCTTTCTTGGGTAAACTATCTTAAGTTTTTATTCTAGTCCAAGTGAATCCTTTTTTCTTTTCATTCAGTCAGTAAATATTGAGCACTAAAAATTCAACAGCATAGCATCAGGCAAAGATGAAAAGATTCCCAATTTCTGAGAAGCCCCCGTCTAGTGGGAAGACAGACTTACAAACAATTATACAGTATGATAACTGCTAAAATGAAATGACAAAATACAATTGATCATCAAAGACCTAAATGTAGGAGCTAAAACTATAAGACTCTTAGAAGAAAACACAGTAGTACACCTTTGTGATCTTGGGTTAGGCAATGATTTCTTAGATAGGACACCAAAAGCAAGTGATTAAAGAGAAGATAATATAAGTTGGACTTCATCAAAATTAAAAACTTTTATGCTTTAAAGGAAACCATTAAGAAAGTAAAAAGACAAGCCACAGACTGGGAAAAAATATTTAGTAAAGGTAAGACCAAGTTCAAGGCTTCAGATCCCAATACTGGCCAGCTGCCAAAAAAAAAGAAGAAGAAAAGAAAATGGTAAAAAAAAGAAAATGGTAAAGGATTTAAATAGATATTTCTACAAAAAAGATATACAAATGGACAATAAGCACATAAAATGGCTAATCAACATCATCAGCCATTAGGGAAATGCATAGTAATATCACAATGAGATATGACTTCACACCCACTAGGTTAGATAAGATCAAAAGACAGAAAATAATGACTATTGTCAAGGATTTGAAGAAATTGGAATGTTTGCATATTGCCAGCAGGGTTGTAAGAAATTAGTCTGTGAGTTTCTCAAAAGGTTAAACATAAAGTTGCCTTATAAGCAGCAATTCCACTGCTAGGCATATACCCCAACCCCAACCCCAAATTGGAAACAAATGTTTAAACAAAAACTTGTACACAAATGTTCATAGCAGCTTTAGTCACAATAGCCAAAAGGTGGAAACAACCCAAATGTCCATCAGTTGATGAATGGATAAACAAGATGTGTTATATCCATACAATGGCATACTATTTGGCCATAAAAAGGAATAAAGTACTGATACATGCTTCAGTATGGATGAAACTCAAAAATATTATCTAAGGGCCGGCCCGGTGGCACCGCTTGGGAGCGCGGCGGCGCTCCCCGGAGGGTTCGGATCTCACATACAGACCGGCCGCTCACTGGCTGAGCGAGGTGCGGGTGCAACACCGAGGGTTGTGATCCCGTTGCCGGTCCCGGTCCGGTACGGGCGTGACACTGAGGGTTGCAATCCGTTGCCGGTTGCAATCCGTTGCCGGTCACAAAAAAAGACAAAAAGGAAAAAAAAAAAAGAAATACATACTTAAAGCTCAGTACAGAATGCAGGCTGACTAAAGAGAGTCAGCTTGCTGAAAGGAAGTTTGATACAAAGTAACGTATACACACCCCCAGCCAGCAAAGTACACCTGCCTCCAGGAAAGTGAGCAGCAACCCTGCCTGCTGCTGGGATTTGGCTTTTATAGTTTCTCTATCTAATGAATATTCAATTAAGGGGGTAGTTCCCAGTATGTAATATTAGCTTGCACATGCTCAGTTGGTCTCTTCTTGGGGCATGTTCATTGGTCAAATCTCATCACATGCACCAGGCATATTCAAGAATATTCTACCCTCCCTAGCACCTCTAGTGGAAAGTCATTTGGCTACTAGTGTTATATAACCCCTCTCTACTGAGCATGCCTAGCCACTTGATTTGCATAAGCCAGCTCCTTAAGGCCTCATTTTCTCCCTGTTGTTGCTGAAAATAGGTCTAACTGGCAGCACTAACTTTTCTCTAGGGGAAGGCCAAGGGGAGGGACCTAAAACGTTGGAAATGGCTTGTAACCCAGAGCTGTGTCCTGTAACCCAAGCTCAGGGAAACTGAGCACCTCCTATCTCACTACTGTGTGTGTAGTGTGTGTAGTCAGTAATGCTGGTACAAAGAGATCAGGACCTATACAGACAGGCAGGGCTCGAGCATTTTTTGGAAAGGGGCCCAATCCTAAAGGGCTATTTAGTCATGACTAATCCTTCCAATAAGGAAAAGGAAGGCCACTTAAAATTTTTGAGCTTGTTAGAAGCATCAGTCTAACATAAACATTAGAAAGTGATGTGCAGAGAAGTAAAACTAGTGATTGCCCAGAAGAAAGGAGGGAAATAGTAACAGCTAACTAAATTTATGGAGTCCTAACTCTCTGCCAAGCACTTCCTTTGATTCATCTAATTGCTAATGTGAGTAGTACAGTTAGGTCCATTTTATAGATCATAACCACATGGCTTGCTGTCTCACTCCTTCAGGTCTTCAGGCAAATGCAACTCCCTCATGCTTCCCTGTTCCCCATGCTTTATTTTTCTCCTGGACTCTCAAACTCAATCCAACATATACTTCACTTTGGAAATCTTGTTTAAAGATTCTCTCTTCCCACTAGAAGTCCATAAGAATAGGTTATTTTGTATTCATTCAGCTCTATATCCCCAGTGCCTAGCACATGGTAAACACCCAATATTGTTTGAATACATGAATACATAAAGGAGAAAATGGTGTCTCAGAGAGATGAAGTAACTTGTAAGTGGCAGAATTCTGATTCAAAAACCGACGCCCTTAAACGACTGAGTGATTCCGCTAGAGTTGTAATATTGTAGGCAAGAGATAAATTCCCCCCCCCCGGGACTGTGGCAGTACGGAGGGGAAGAGGTATAGAATTGCCTGGATGTGGAAGGATGCTGAAGGGGCTCAGTCTAGGATGACTTTGGTTTCTAGATTTGGCAAATGGGTAAACAGTGGTGCAATTCATCAGGAAAAAGAATGCAAAGGACTCCTGGTTTGGGTAGAACGTTGAAAGAGGAGAACATGTCTAACCCACAATCCTGTTTTAATATCTCCCTAGATTACTAAGAAGTGTTGTTAATAATAAGTATGAAGCAAGTAAACCCAATCTGATCCCATCATCTTCAGTCTGAGTCCCAGTTAAGGATGGAGGTGTGTAGGGAAGACCCAAACTGGGACAGTTTCTGTGTTTTTTTTTAAAGCTACTCCAAACTTACAGAGTAGGAAAAAGTCTCCAGGAGAGTTTAAACTAACTCTGAGGTTAATTTTTAAGACAGATGCTAAAACTGGAAAATGCCCCCTATCCTTCCGTAGTCATATTTTTAGGTTATCTTGACAGTGGCAGTGGTTTATCAAAGTGACAATCAGTGTGGAAGAAGGCATTGGCACCCAAACCTGGGGTGGCCAGGACGGCGGGAAGGCATGCTTGCAGCGGTTCGCACCATAGCACGCGGTCGCCCTCCGACCGGGCAGCGGTCTCAGTCCGCGGACCTGGCGCAGGAAGCTCGCGCCTCAAACGCCTGCCAACCCCGGGCCTGGAGCGGGCCAGGGGCGCGCCGCCGGGGCTCCTTCGCGCCCGGCAGGCCACGGACCGGCGGCCT